>NC_069722.1:1125763-1398263 GCF_027358585.1 Pangasianodon hypophthalmus | reverse complement strand
AACTCTGCATCCACCCACACATACATCTACACACTTTATCCATCCATCCATACATTTGTAAATGCATCTATTCATCTATCCATCCATCTACCCATTCATTCCACCATCCATCTACCCATTCATTCCACCATCCATCTACCCATTCATTCCACCATCCCTCCATCCACATATCTGTCCATTCATATATCAATCCATTTGTGTTTATCTGCAACTCTGCATCCACCCATACATCAGCCTACCTACTGATATACTCATCTATCCATTATTGTTATTGTTATTATTATTATTATTATTATTATTATTATTAGGAAAGTTGATGAGGTCCAGATGGACTCAGAACACTTTTTTCCCCTAAAGTGTAAATCCTAAGCTACTGTAACCAATCAGATCACAATTAACACCTCAAAAATTTCAATTTAAACAATCTCAGAAATTTAAACGATTAGATTAAGATAAAAATTAAAGCACCATTTTACCATAATTAATCTAAAATGATGTGATAATTGCAGCTCTAAACTGATTTTAACATTTCCTCAGGACTCATCAGCGCCTCGGCTGCTTACCGGGTCCCACAGCGCCACCTGTCTCTCGCTCATGCGGCTGAAACCGGTGGTCAAGATTTTCCCCTCGGACACGAACACGGCTCGCACAGGCCTGGAACCCTCGTGAGGCTTGTCCTTCTCCTGAAACACAGGAATGTTTAACGTGTTTAACACTACAACATTAAATGTAACTATAATCGGATAAAAAAGTAAGACGTCATTCTTTAATAAATAGAAATTTGTAATCGTTAGCAAATTGATGTCGTATAAGCGGAATAAAACACTCAAGGACGTGTTGTTATAGGAAAACAATCAACAGTGACTCTGCTTCATCACTGATTGTTTTACTAGAACAGCACCACACAGCGTTTTATACATTTTAATGAATCACGTGTGTTAGTTTTGGGACGTACGGTGATGACGGTGCCTTTGCGTGGATCGAGGACGCGCAGTTTCTTGTCCTTGCAGGACGTGAGGATGCGTGAGCCGTCTCTGTTCCAGCAGGCGCTGTAGATCATGTCGGTGTGTACGGACTCGATTCGCACCATGGCTTCACCGCGAGCCACGTTCCACAGGATCACCAGATTATCACAGCCTGTGAGGACAGAGTGAAATTTCACACATCCATACCAGCTGTGACGTTTCATTACTTCATCAGCATGTATATGTACCGTATCTGCTTACTGTTTCTGTTTTCAGATTTAAACCTGAAGTGGGCGTGGCCTAAACTTGGAGGGTTTTTTTGTTCTGTTATTTACTTAAATATTGACCACTTTGCCAAAAGTGGAAGAAAAACCCAGATGTAGAAATATCAGCATGGTGTGTGAATTCTAGAGAAGAGCACAAGACAATATATATTTTTAATCCCACATACGCACACACACACACACACACACACACAGTTATTAGTTTTGTTTGTTCTGGCCTGTGATATTTTCTAACCAATTTACTTGGCTCTATTTCCCAATATATAAACAAATTAGTAGTCTAATTTAAACCAGCCTGATCTTGACCAGGCTGTTACTAAGGATGAATGAATAAATGCTGTAAATGCATCATGCAGCACTTCACACATGTTCAAGTTCATGAACATGTACATATTTATGTTAATGTTTGTGTTAATATTTGTGTTAATGTTCATGTTAATGTTCGTGGTCTTTGTTTGTCAATTTTTTATTATGTCCAACAGGATCCCAGTCCCGATACACACCTTTAGCCTTGACCTGTGAACCTTTCTGGCAAGATTTATTTAAAAAAGTGTGAATAGCTCTCCTCGTATTCTTATCTGTATTCATATTCGTTTATTCTCTGTTCATTCTGAATAATGTATTAGTATTCAGTTGCCTCCCTAATACATATGTATATAGTGTACTGTATGTGTGTGTGTGTGTGTGTGACCTGCAGTCATGAGGACGTTGTGTGCAGTCGGGTGCCAGCTGAGGATCCCCACACGCTTCGAGTGACCGTCCAACTTCACCACCGGCTCCTTCAGAGGAGTCGTCAGACCTCCATCAGGAATCTCCCAGATCTACCACACACACACACACACACACTTCTATATCAACCGATGATGTCACACTATCACACCCGTTGAAGCATCAGTTCAGATGTTCAGGATGCAGTTCGATGACAACACAGCACCAACGCTGTAAAAGGTCAAAGATCCTCTCACCATCACACTGCAGTCCTCAGAGCCGCTGGCGATGATGTTGTCATTGTGTGGACACCACTCGATGTCCAGCACGGGTCCGGTGTGTCCACAGACGGTGGGCTGAGACATATCGATACGTCCCGTCTGTAGAACATGACAGACAGACAGACAGACAGGAGGAAAGAGAGAGGAATGATGAGAGTGTAGAGATTTAATACATCGTCACCAGCAGGAGGCGCTGTGTTACAACACTGACAGGGTTAAATCAACTTCATACTCAAGAAAGCCTGAAAAAGGTTAAAAAAAACAAAACAAGTATGTCAACATCTTCACAATTAGCAAACGAGATTGTAGTGCCGATATTGAGATGCAAATTGTGCAGAAGGTGTTTTACATAAAGGTACTATGTAGAAGACTACAAGAAAATGTTTCCCTATGAGAAACGGTTCCAATTAGAACCCTTAATTATCCAATGAGCCCTTAAAGAACCCTTGAAGAACTCTCTTTTTTCCAAGAGTTAAGTGCTTAAGTGTGCAGCAAACTCCAAATTATTGCTCGTTATTTTCTTCTTAATATCTAGAACCTGTCAGGAGTTTACAGTGAGAGTGAGACAGGGAGGGTGAGACAGAAGGTAAGACAGACAAAGTGATACAGCAAGAGTAAGTTTAAACTAAGATACAAAAGAGTGAGATGAAGAGGGTGAGACAGGGAGAGAGAGAGAGGGACAGACAGACAGACAGTGTGAGGCAAAAAGAGTGAGCGGGGGAGAGAGAGGGGTTGAGATAGAGATGATGAGAGGGAAAAAGGGATAAAGAGAGGGTGAGACAGAGAAGGAGATGGGGAGGATGAGAGAGATTGAGAGTGAAATAGAGAAGGAGAGAAAAAGTGTGAAGCAGAGAGTGAGACAGACAGGGTGACGCATAAGGAGTGAGACAAGGAGGCAGAGTAGATAGAGACAGTGAGACAGAGAGTGAAACAAAGAGAGTGAGACAGAGAGAGTGAGACAGAGAGTGAGACAGAGAGAGTGAGGCAGAGAGTGAGACAGAGAGAGTGAGGCAGAGAGTGTGAAACAGAGAGTGAGACAGAGAGAGACAGAGAGAGTGAGACAGAGAGTGAGGCAGAGAGTGAGACAGAGAGAGTGAGGCAGAGAGTGTGAAACAGAGAGTGAGACAGAGAGAGTGAGACAGAGAGAGTGAGACAGAGAGAGTGAGGCAGAGAGTGAGAAAGAGAGAGTGAGGCAGAGAGTGAGAAAGAGAGAGTGAGGCAGAGAGTGTGAAACAGAGTGAGACAGAGGGAGTGAGACAGAGAGAGTGAGACAGAGAGAGTGAGGCAGAGAGTGAGACAGAGAGAGTGAGGCAGAGAGTGTGAAACAGAGTGAGACAGAGAGAGTGAGACAGAGTGAGACAGAGAGAGTGAGGCAGAGAGTGAGACAGAGAGAGTGAGGCAGAGAGTGTGAAAGACACAAAAGGAGAGCAGATGAGAGGAATTCAGTCAGCAGATGTCAATCATCCATACCAGCCACTAACCCTGTGACAGACTGTGTGTATGTGTGCACGTGTGTATGTGCGTATGCGTGTGTGTGTGTGGGTGTGTTTGCAGTTGCACTTTCATGAACTCTGATTCTCACTTAAAGCAGAAGTTCTTTAAACTGAGTTGATCACCTGAGATGTGTTCAGTGTGTACAGTTTGTTTCTTTAGTTTAGCACAGAAGCTACGATGCTCATGTAAACTATATGGCTATAAAGTATGTGCACCCCTGACCATCACACCCATATGTGCTTATTGAACATCTCATACTCTTCTGGGAAGCTTTCCACTAGATGTTGGAGCGTGGCTGTGGGGATTTGTGTTCATTCAGCTACAGGAGCATTAGTGAGATCAGGCGCTGATGTTGGGATGTCGAGGAGGTCTGGGGTTCAGTCGGTGTTCCAGTTCATCCCAAAGGTGTTCAGTGGGGTTGAGGTCAGGGCTCTGTGCAGGACACTCGAGTTCTTCCACTCCAACCTTCACACACCATGTCTTCATGGAGCTCGCTTTGTGCACAGGGGCATTGTCATGCTGGAACAGGTTTGAGTCTCTTAGTTCCAGTGAAGGGAAACTGTAATGCTACAGCACACACAGACGTTCTATACAACTGTGTGCTTCAGACTTTTGGAGAAGAAGCACATATGGATGTGATGGTCAGGGGTGCACATACTTTTGGCCGTATAGTGTAGCTAACACAAAATGTTTAGAAAAGTGCAGAATGATCATTGAACATTGAATCAACACTGAAGTAATGTCAATGAAACCCACACTCTTAGAAAAAGTGCTCTTCAAGGGTTCCTTAAGGGTTCTTAGCTTTCAAAAAAGGGTTCTGCATGGAACCTTAAAGAGTTCCCTCAGAGGTCCAACAGAAGAACCATTAAGGGTCCTACATTTTCACTGAAATGTAGAACAATGGTTTCTGGAGGTATAAAAAAAAAGAGTAAAATTTTAAATAAAAAAGTCAGCTTTAAACAAAAAGTCAGTTTTAAATAAAAAAATCTGCTTTAAATAAAAAATCTGCTTTAAATAAAAAGTCAACTGTAAATTAGGGCAGAGGGATATGAAAATATAATATTGATTTCATGATAAATTATGCCACAATATATTTTTCTGAGATATTGTGATTTTTTTTTTAGAAAGTTTTTTTTAATCATTACAAATGTGAAGTTAAAATTTTGTACCTAATCTTCCAAATTATTGTAATCTGTTAAAACTTTGACAGATTTAATTTTTTTCGGGGCCTTGCCCTTCAGAGCCACAGTACAACACACACACACACACACACACACACACGAGTAACTGATGTGAGTGTTTTTGAAACAGGCAGCTGTCCTTCTTCTCACACACTCATTCTGCTTGCTTGTCACCACATCCTGTGCAGACGTGCAGATACACAAACTGCCCAAATATGGCAAAAAATCGCGCGCAATGTGTGCGTGAGAGGAGAAAAAGAAAAAAAACAGACGTGTGAAAGATCTGATGACGCTTGATGGAGAAACCTGACTTCCTGATTTGCAAAAATGCTTCATGAGATGAGTCAAGTGATGTGTCGACTCTTTTGACTCAGCTCTTTTAGGTGAACACTGTAATGTTATTTTGTTAATGAAAATTTTGATTTGAAAAGTATGATTTCATAAAACAAAGAAGACAATTTAAACGATTTAAAACAATTTCCGGCAAAGAAGAACAATCACACATCGAAACATCGCAAAATTTGTTTTGTTTAGAAAAAAAAATGGCAGTGAGCTGAAAGAATCGACTCACTGATGAGCTGAATCAAATGATTTGACTCACTGAACTGAGCTGGAGCTTTTTTCAAATTCAAACAGTGACAAAAAAAAAAAAGAGGGACAAAGTCACATGTGCAGTTTACCGGCATCACAAGCCGAGTTTGCAAAGCTGATCTGAGTTTAGATTTTTCTAATTATTATATTTTAAATAAATTTTAAAATGGGAAAATATTTTGATCTCTGCTGTTAAATACAGTCCCTCTATTAAAATGTGCACTGGTTCTTATACACACTCCTGAGCACATTTTTGTGTTTTTCTGCTTTAACACACTCAACTTAACAGATAAAAACCTGAATAACGATCAGGAAGTGTGTTAAACCAAGAAAAGAGAAAAATGTGCAAACGTGACCTTCAGGCCAGAGCCGAACTTTATATACCATATATAGTCATTATCACAATTATTTGTTTGTTTGTTTGTTTACTAACTAACCTGGGCTTTTATCTAAGATGCCTCTGTAAAAAATAAGTAAATACATAAATTAAAAAAAGATCATTGTACTTAGGCATTAATTCACTTACAAGAAATGAATATTAGTATTAAAGATTAATAATATTACTCATTACTAATAATTAATCATATTAGCATATTAATATTTTAATGCATAAGTATGTTAAGTATTTTAAGTATAGATTTTTTGTGTGTTTTTGTGCTCTGTGAGCGTCTTGGCGTAATTTATTGCTGTATTGGTGTGATCACATCACACATTCGCCTGTATTTTGTTTTTAATTTTGCGTAATGTCTCGCATGCCCATGATGCACTGCGGGCGTGACTCGTTAACCTGGTGCTCACCTTGCTTAGCGGCAGGACGATGAAGGCTCCTCCTCCGCTGGCGTCCACGATCATGGCCACGAACTTGGGGTTGACGGAGCAGAAGTTGCTGTCCCATGTCATCTGAGAGATCCTGATGTCTTCGTAGCACTGGTCCGCCTTCACGGCCTGGCCGAAGACGTGGCGGAATTTACTGGACCTGACGACTTTCCTGGACATGATGAACTGCGGAGACGGAGAAGAAGCTCAGCAGATCAGGAGCGGTCACGTCTGTCCTGCATCCTCAAATTTACAGAAATCTAAACATTTCTGATGATAGGATGAACTAGCATTGCAAATCTAATCGTCTTTTATCCATGATCGGATTTAGACTCGACTAACGGACTAATCTGTTTAGTTGCACACTCAGATGGAAAATATATTTTCTTACTTTACTTATTTTGGGTCAAATTGTGTTAGCAGCTATAGTAGACACTTAGATATTTTTATCTTAGATTGCTTTCACATACACAGTGTTTAGTGTGTGTGTGTGAACGATGTGTTCTCATCCTAAGTGCGGTTCTTTTTCCAGGTGAGAACACAGCGATCTCACTCTGATTCTCGGTCCGCTTCTGAGTGAACTCGAGGGAGAAAGTGATTCTGAATCCACTCATTGGAGGAAATTAATCAGTCGTGCTGTTTGTTTGGATTGTAGCGTTAATTTACTTCTAAACCGAGACAAAGGACAGAGCTGCACTGCTGCAGAAATGCCACGTGTTTTATAAACTCATTATCTATATCATTATTGAATCATTTAGTGAGCTTCAGCTCCATGTTCTCCACACTCGGGTGATTTTTGTGATCTTTACACGCGCTTCATTCAAGTTTTTCTCATCAATGTATTTCTGACCAGTGAATGAAAGATTTTTTTTTCTCAGACAATGTTTTTTTTAAAATAATTTTTTTATTAGTTTAATTATGCTCAGTGTGAAACTAAACAACCCAAAAGAATCAATTTCACTCTGATTCAGACTCAGCGAATGAACTAATAGTTGTAAAAGCATTGTTATTCAGAAACTAGTCAAATCAAACTCCACACTGTATTTTTTTAATCTGATGAAGAACTAAACATGGCCAGGAGGACTACACTTTAAAAAATAATTAAAATAAAACACACTACACTGGGGTTTGAAGGCATAAATGATTTGTCACTGAGGCATGTATCTTTGGAACATCATTAACGTCCATCAATGCTTTCATGATTTATTAAAATTGATTTATTAAAACTATAACATTGCGGGATCATTCCTGTTTTTCTTTAGACTAAGTTAAATGGCCATTCAGATTATCATAAAGGAATATATTAGGATGTGTGATGCACCAAAGCCACTGGTTAATTCATTCAAAAATTAAAAAAAAAAATAAAAACAGATTTGTGATAATAATTTACTCTATATTTATATGCACCTAAATAATGCCATAATTGCAACCCACACTCGAGGAAAAGAGCTCTTCAAGGGTTCTTTGAAGATATTTAAGGATTCATAGCTTCCAAAAACCAGAAATCAGTGGTAGGGTTCTGCGTAGAACCTTAAAAGTTCCCTCAGAGGAACAGAAGAACTCTTAATGGTGCACCAAAGAAGAGAGACAAAAGACAAAATTTAAACTTCCTGCTATTTTTTTTAAATGGGGAGTTTGTATGGAGAGTTTCAGAGTTTGCTTTGAAAAAAAAACAAATGCTGTGCAAAAGTTTGCACACCCCATCATCGTTTCTGGAGGGAAAAGTTGAATCTGTTTTGCAATTTCTCTACAAAAAAAAGGATTCCAAGTTAGACAATAATAGAAAAACAGTTTGAATAAGAGTGTGTGAGATCTTACGTTCAGAATATAATTTTTTTTATTTTCATGCACAAAGGCAATAATGAAGGAAGACTAAGAGTAAATATCTTGATGCTGAGAATTAAATATCGAAGGGGGCACAAATTTGAGTGTACTCAGTTGTACAAAGTGAGAAAATGGTGGGCCAAAGCAGGTTCGTTTTGGATGCATGAAGGTGCTCTTTTTTTTTACTCAGCATGATGAAACTGTTACACAGGAAATGTCTTAAAAAGGAAGCGTACCATTCTACATGGCTGAGGAGTTAATGAGAAAAAGGAGAAAGTGTAGAGCAGAGTGATCTTTTTCTGCACTTTTAACACCAGACTAAAACACACTAATTCCTAACATCACTAAAAAACTTTTATCTTAGAGGCTTCTTCATTAGAGTGTTTCGTATTCATTATGCACAGAGCTTCATCCTGCTTCATCACAACTGCATGAAATAGAGGAAGGAAAGAGAAAGAGGATGCTGGTGCATTTTCTCTTTTCTTTTTTTATGCTTTGCATCCTCATCTTCATTCTCTCAGAAAGTAGACTTGGCTTATCACAGTGTTAATCAAGGTCTTAAAGAACATCCAGATATGAGAGAATGTGTGAAATTCACACTGTAAATTAACTCATTCTTCTTTATTGTTAAAGACACCATTATCTCAGTCACTGAAAGAACAGTGTAACTGTAAATCCTGGATATTCTGAGAAGGCTTTTTAGCATACACATGTTTGTACAACCATAAGGTCTAAGGTCCTAACCTTGTGTTAGACAGCAGATAGAACGTTGTTAGAACATTTTTCATGAAAATGTTCCAGCCTGACTTTCGAATAACGCTCTCTGTGAGCGGATCTCTATCGTCGCTTCACGATATTTCTCACGAGATACAATAAGGTGTTAATGGAGGGGAGCGTGACATTTCAGTTAAACCACATCCTACTGAACAAACATACAAAGAATCGGGACACGCCTATGTGTCCTCTACAGCTTGTTCACGTTAATCTTTGGTCTTTACAGTACGCAAATGAGCCTCTAAATAATCATGTGTTTAATTTTGGGTGAACTTTACTACAGGAAGTGCTCTTCAACTGCAAATACTGCATATTAACATGTCCATAATAACATCATCATGAAGTTCATATCATGCAGTTATCTACTGTTTCACTGCAGCACTGACTTACATTTATATTTATGGCATTTGGCAAACACCCTTATCCAGAGCAACTTACATTTATCTCATTTATACAGCAGTTGAGGGTTAAGGACCTTGCTCAAGGGCGCAGCAGTGCCAGCTTGGTGGTGCTGCGTTTAAACTCATGACCTTCCAATCAGTAGTCTGTCTTAACCACTGAGCTACCACTGCCCAACTTCAGGGTTTCATGGTGTGACCTTTAACATCACACTATTTTTGAAACCATTAACAGTAAAAAAAAAAAAAAAAAAAAGATGTAGCATTAAGGCCACCATGTCAGTGATGATCATTCATACTCGACTACCTTCAAATTTAGCATCACATATCCGTTACATCACACAATGATTCATATTAACTCTTAAACTGTACACTTTTACATGTTTTATCCCCTTGCCAAGAGTTAACTTGGACCATTTTTCAGTTGTTCATCCCGCAGTCTCAGAAATAAAGGTACTGACCGGTACTTTCCCTTGCCGCTGACATGGTACCATCCAGAGCACATCATATGCACCTTTAGTGTATATATTTATGCCTTTAAAAATACTTTAAGGTACATAATTGGATCTTAAGGACATCTAATGTACCTTTAACGCTTTTCTTGCTTTAAAAGCACTACATGCACTGTAATAAGTGAACGATAACACACTGAAGGTACAAAACCTGTACCCTTGATGGAACCGCGTCAGCAACACGGACAAGTGCAATCTGGTACCTTTACTTACTTTTATCTTTTACATGCACCTTTCTAGGTACAGCACACTAAAGGTACTAAAGGAGTACGCTTGGAGTAACCATGTAAAACTAACCATGTACCATTTTTGCAAACAATGCTTGTACCTGAAATCCCTTAAAAATGTAGTACTTTTTTCTGTGTAACTGTGCATGTGTCAATTTCATCATTAAGGCTTTTTTCATACCCAAAAACATCATTTCTAAACATAAAGTTCACTTTTTCCAGATTTTCAATGCAAAAGTCTCAAACGTCTCATATTTACTCATCTGCATATTTTTTCATGTCCAAATAAGTGATGAGGCTTTAGATGTGCTCACACCAGTTCACACTGGTTCACCATACCTGCAGCTGGAGGTGGGGTGGGGTTCGGATCCGGTTCCGGTTCTGGCTGCTGACTAAGTGGACAGCAGGAGAGAAAGAGAAGAGAGATAGACAGATGGACAGAGAGAGAAGTGTGTAGGAGCTGGAGGATTTCTGCTTAAATGGGAGAGGAAATGAAAGTTTTACAGTGCAGATGAAAATGGGAGGCGTCTCTCTTTCTGTCTCTCTGAGCAGCTTCTGCTTTTCTCTTTTTCCTTTTAAAGAGTTTCTCGAGATGACAAAAAGGCTTGCCGTCTTCTCTGTGCCATGTGACTCCAATTTAGTGACTGACAAAAGCCACACATGAGATCTTTGATGGTTTCTATTTCAGCATCAACGCACAAAAAAGCACAAACCTCAGCATTTATTCCTGAAATTATATACTATATGTAAACATACGTATATCAGAAGAAGAATCCAGGAAGTAACTGCAGTGTACTTCAGCTCAGATTGCAGATGTAGTAAAAGTAAAGCGTAGTACACACAATTTCGAGAGAAACTGGAAGTTTTGGATTTTTTGTTTTTTGCAAGCGACAAAGTTTTGCCCACATCCTGTTCTTTAAGAAACTTTGTTTACTATGCTTAACTTTCACTAATTATACACAATATGATCATCACACCAATATGAGCTTTTTAGATATCCCATTCCAAAATCTTGTGAATTAATATGGCTGTAACTGCCTCCACTCGGCTTTCTACATGACTTTGGAGCGTGTCTGTGGGAATTTCAGCCATGAGCATTTCTGAGGTCAGGCCCTGATGTTAGATGAAAAGGTCTGGCTCACAACTGATGTTCCAGTTCCTCCTAAAGATGTTCAGTGGGGTTGAGGTCAGAGCTCCTCCACACCAAACTTCTCAACCCATGTGTTTATAGAGCTCGCTTTGTGCACAGGGGCATTGTCATGCTGGAGCAGGAAAAGGCCTTCTCTAAACTGTTGCCACAAAGTTGGAAGCATACAATTGTGTAAAATATCTCTGTATGCTGTAACATTAACATTAACACTAACGTTACCCTTCACTGGAACTAAGGGGCTCAAACCCTGAAGAAACAGGCCCAGAACATTATTCCTTCTCCACCACACTTCACGGTTGGCACTCTGGTGTTGTACCAGTGTGTTCTGGTAGGTAGCGTTCTCCTGGCATCCACCAAACCAGATTCATCCTTCAGACTTTCAGATAATGAAGCGTGATTCATCACTCCAGAGAACACGTTTCCACTTCTCCAGCATCCAGTGTTGGCGCTTTACACCCACTCCAGCCCACGCTTGGCATTGCACTTATAGTGATCTTAGGCTTGCGTGCAGCTGCTTGGCCATGGAAACACATTTCGTGAAGCTTTTGACTCACAGTTCTTGTGCTGATGTTGCTTCCAGAGGCAGTTTGGAGCTCTGTAGTGAGTGATGCAACAGAAGACGGGTGATTTTTACATGCCACGTGCTTAAACACATTTGGTCTACCGCTTTGTGGCTGAGGGCTGAGCTGTTGTTGCTCCTGGATGCATCCATTTCACAATAATAACACACACAGTTGACTGGGGCAGATCTAGCAGGGCAGAAATTTCACCAACTGACTTCACACTGCTATATTTAAAGTCACTGAGCTCTTCTGTATGACTCTTTCTACTGCTAATGTTTGTCAACAGTGACTGCATGGTTATATGCTTGATTTCAGGCACCTGAAAGCAATTGGTGTGGCTGAAACACTTGAACTCAATCATTAGGAGGGGTGCACATACTTTTGGCCATATAGTGTATGTATATGCATATCTTGTTACTGCCGATTATATGAAAATATACACAACGCACACATACCCGGCCGACCACGTGATGTAAAAGAAAATGTGATTCATCAGACCAGGCCACCTTCTTCCATTGCTCCATGGTCCAGTTCTGATGCTCACGTGTCCATTGTAGGAGCTTTCGGTGCTAGACAGGGTCAGCATGGGCTCTCTGACCGCTCTGCAGCTACACAGCTCCATACGCAGCAAGCTGCAATGTGCTGTGTGTTCTGACACCTTTCTCTCATAGCCAGCATTAACTTTTCAGCAGTTTGTGCTACAGTAGCCCTTCTGTGCTAGCCGTCGCTCCCCACACGCATCAGTGAGCCTTGGGCATCCATGTCCCTGTCGCGTGTTCACCGGTTGTCCTTCTTTGGACCACTTTTGGTAGGTACTAACCACTGCATACTGGGAACACCCCACAAGACCTGGAGTTTGGGAGATGCTCTGACCCAGTCATCTAGCCATCACAATTTGGCCCTTGTCAAAGTCGCTCAGATCCTTATGCTTGCCCATTTTTCCTGGCACAATATAAACATAACTGGTTGAAATGGTCTAGCAAGACTCCAGTTAATGCAGTGATTGGGAAACAATGAGGAAAACTCTGTAGGGGACTCTCCATTAAAAGCACAATAACCTGTTGTATGTAGAAAGAGCAACAGCAGCTAATACAACTGGATCAAACATTAAACACTGAAGGTTAGACAGTAAGAGGCCCATACAAGATAAATGGTTTAAATCAAGCCCATGAGAGAAGACAAGAACAAAAGATGAAAAGTACTTTTACATCCTCTTACATGTGAAACTAGGTTAAACTACCAGTCTAAAGCAGTGCAATTTGCATAATCATCAACAGGAAAGTTAAAACCACCAGCAATGATAATCTTCTCGTAACGTAAAATTACCAAAGCCACAATTTCAAAACTCTTTCTGAAATTTAGGAGACCAATAAACAGCCACACGCAATGTGTGTGTGGTTAAACGGCTAAACCACCATCTCCGCCGTGGGTTATACGAGAATTCTTTGTGACTGCCCACCTGCAACCAAGTTTCTGTCAAAAATAATTAATCCAAGTTAAAAGATTACAAAATCTTTTAAAAGGGAGGCCTTGTTCAAGAATGATCTTACACTTTAAGATGAAGGTGAAGTTAACAATGTTTGTACGGAGCGATCTATGTTTAAAAGCACTCACACCTTGTGTAGGCTGACGGTGGAAGTTAGCAAAGTGCAGGTTTTGCGTATGTTTAGCGTTTCGATATTGTTGGCATTGCAGTGGGGCAATGCTGTAAACACCAGTCAGGCTTTCAAAGCCTTGCTGAGATTGTCTGGTAGGACTTTAGCACCAGGTACACTAGGGTGCAACCCATCTTTGCTGTACAATGTAAACGTAAATGTAACTATAAACGGATAAAAGTATGATGTGCTGTTTTTTAATAAATAAAAATTGTAAATTGATAAAATTGTAATTGTTGGCAAATTGCTGTGGTGTAAGAGGAATGAAACACTTGGGGACATGCTGTTATAGGAAAATAATCAACTCCATCACTTCAGAATTTTACTATAACAGCAGCACACACAGTATTTATTACTGACTTAACACAGCTATTATGAGTAATAATATTCAGTATAAGTATATTTTATATGTAATGATGGCTAGATGACTGGACCAGAGCATCTCCAAAACAGCAGGTCTTGTGGGTGTTTCCAGTATGCCGTGGTTAGTACCTACAAAAAGTGGTCCAAAGAAGGACAACTGATGACACGGTGACAAGGGCTCATTGATGCATGTGGGGAGCGAAGGCAAGCCCGTCTGGTCCAATCCCACAGAAGAGCTACTGTAGCACAGACTGCTGAAAAAGTTAATGCTGGCTCTGATAGAAAGGTGTCAGAACACACAACGCATTGCAGCTTGCTGCGTATGGGGCTGCGTAGCTGCAGACCGGTCAGAGTGCCCATGCTGACCCTGTCCACCACCGAAAGCTCCTACAATGGGCACGTGAGCATCAGAACTGGACCATGGAGCAATGGAAGAAGTTGGTCTGATGAATCACATTTTCTTTTACATCATGTGGAAGGCCGGGTGCGTGTGTGTCGCTTACCTGGGGAAGAGATGGCACCAGGATGCACTATAGAAAGAAGGCGAGCTGGCGGAGGCAGTGTGATGGTCTGGGCAATGTTCTGCTCTGAAACCTTGGGTCCTGGTATTCATGTGGATGTTACTTTGACACGTACCACCTACTTAAACATTGTTGCAGACCAAGTACACCCCTTCATGGCAACGGTATTCCCTAATGGCAGTGGCTTCTTTCAGCAGGATAATGCGCCCTGCCACACTGCAATAATTTTTTCAGGAATGGTTTGAGGAACATGACAAAGTGTTGACTTGGCCAAATTCCCCGGATCTCAATCCGATCAAGCATCTGTGGGATGTGCTGGACAAACAAGTCCGATCCATGGAGGCCCCACCTCGCAACATACAGGACTTAACGGATCTGCTGCTGACAGTTGAAGATAAGCGAAAAAATCAGCTGTGCCCATGATAGCCTCAGATTCTTGTTCGTGGCTGATAGGAGTGGAAATTCATGAGGTCTTCTGCTGCTGCAGAATATCCACCTCATGGTTTCATGTGTTGTGTGTTCTGAGATGATTTTCTGCTCATCACGGTTATAAAGAATGCTTATTTGAGTTACTATAGACTTCTTGTCAGCTCAGACCAGTCCGGTCATTCTCCTCTGATCTCTCTCATCAACAAGGTGTTTCAGCCTGCAGACCCTCCATACACAGGCTGTTTTTTGTTTTTCGCACCATTCTGTGTGAAAATCTCAGGAGATCAGCAGTTTCTGAAATATTCAAACCAGCCAGTCTGTCACCAACATCCATGCCACGGTTAAAGTCACTGAGATCAGACTTTTTCCTCATTCTGGTGTTTTATGTGAACAATAACTGAAGCTCTTGACCTGTATCTACATGGTTTTACGCATTGTGCTGCTGCCACATGATTGGCTGATTAGATAACTGCATAATTGAGAAGGTGTACCGGTGTTCCTTATAAAGTGGATGGTGAATGTATGTACTCTAACAAGATGTGTGGAAGGAAGGACAGACAATAGATGACTTATCAGAATCCAGAATTCAACAGCGTGAATTATATGTGGTGTAAATATATGCGTTAGTCTCATTTTGGCATTTCAATGGCAGGAAGTTTGACTGCTCAAATCTAAAAATCTGCATTGCTCTTGTCTCTCCATTCTTAGCTAGTGTGTTCACGGTCATGTGCTTCTAATTTCTGAGAAGCCATGCAGAATAGATTTTTAGTTTGCTCTAATTAATGCTGATTAAATTTGTTAGTCAAGGCACAAAAATAAGTTTTTTGATATAGTGACATCATCATCATCATCATCATCATCAGACTGTTGTTAATTATCCACAGACTCAAAATCAATACTAACCGATCAATGAGACGGATCTCAGATATAATCACAGATTTTTGTCTTTGATTCATCTTAAAGGGTCAAACCTCCCAGAATAAAACTCCACACATTTTCAGTATGTGTTGCGCAATGATCTCAACTCTCACAGGCTACAGGACATCGAGTCGTAAATACTGAACATTTGAAATCAAAGACTACGACTGGACTGTGAGTACATCACAGCGCTGTGAGTACACATCGCACAGCACATGATAACCCTTTAAGATGAGCCTAAAATCAGGAGCCCGTTCGTGATTGTCAGGAGGAACCTTAAAATCATGGTGCAGGGTTTAGCTAACACGTCCTCAGAGATTAGCTAGGTTTTTGACCATATTTTTCCCCCGCTAAGGGTGTACAAACTTTTGCACTCAACTGTAGATTTGAACTGTAGATGTGAACAGTCTGGAGAACCACCAGTACAACAGAACCAGAGAGGAAACTAAAGTAAAGATTGACATACCCGATAAACATGTCATAGCTAAGAAAAAATGTTATAGTTAGTGATGAAAAAAAATCCTAAAGTTACTGTTGGAGTAACAATAAGAAATAAAGAAAATCATCAATGTGTAAAATAATCGCAGATGTTATAAACATGTGCGTGGATTTGGAACGCCGATATACAGTTGAGGTAAGATTAAAAAAAAAGAACAATTCAATCTCAACACTCTCTAAAGGGTTCTTCGGTTGTTCCTGTGGAGGAACCCTTAAAAGTTCTCTGAAGAACTCTACAACAAAGTGCTCCAAGTCGAACCACTTGATGAGGCTAAGAACGCTTAAAATCTCCATGAAATGACTCAAGAGCTATGAACTGATTCCATACTTTCATATGCTTCCTTTTGTAACAGGAAGTAAGAGTGACGGCGTGTTGAAGTGTTTGACAGCCAATAGCGTTCAAGGTACACATGCCACACCCTCACCCAAACTAAACAAATTAGAGAACTAGCTAAACATGGAGAGCAGTGAAGCGTGAGTCGTTTTTCAGCTGAGGAGGGTTTCTCACTGCTGCCTTCACCCACGCCTTGATCTCTGGGACGCCATCTGAAGCAAACAATAAAATTAAAACAAGAATATTTCCTAAACTATTATTTGTATATTTTTTCTAGATATTTTAGTGTATTGTTGTCCATAATGCTAAGGGACAGGGACAAAAAGCTCTGAAAGGCAATTCAACCTTACCATGGAAAAATAAAGCACAGGAACAAAACTACTTTTAAAATGTTCACACATCTATATTTCAGCATATTTAACTTCTCTGGTCGAATTATAGAGAAAACGGCATCATTTATACAGCAGATACACTATATGGCCAAAAGTATGTGCACCCCTGACCATCACACCCATATGTGCTTCTTCTCGAAAAGTTTGAAGCACACAGTTGTCTAAAATGTCTCTGTATGCTTTAGCATTACAGTTTCCCTTCACTGGAACTAAGAGACTCAAACCTGTTCCAGCATGACAATCCCCCTGTGCACAAAGCGAGCTCCATGAAGACATGGTGTGTGAAGGTTGGAGTGGAAGAACTCGAGTGTCCTGCACAGAGCCCTGACCTCAACCCCACTGAACACCTTTGGGATGAACTGGAACACCGACTGAACCCCAGACCTCCTCGACATCCCAACATCAGCGCCTGATCTCACTAATGCTCCTGTAGCTGAATGAACACAAATCTCCACAGCTACACTCCAACATCTAGTGGAAAGCTTCCCAGAAGAGTGGAGCTCATTATAACAGCAAACACAGGGGGAGTAAATCTGGAATGAGACGTTCAGCAAACACATATGAATGTGATGGTCAGATGTCTGCAAACTTTTGGCCATATAGTGTACATGGAGTACTGACTGCTTTAGACAAGTCACATCCATAACGCCAAAATATCACATCCATAACGCCAGGTATTTCTTAACAATGTACTGTATTCGCAAATCACGACACTCACGTCACTCAAGTCACATGACTTTTTGCACCTCATCCACGTTTGTGTTTAATGAGCACTAGTATTAAAGTCACGTCTTGTACAGCACTTGGTGTCTAGCTTTTGTCATGTACTTCATAAAAAGGGTTCTTATCCTCCAAAAAAGGTTCTACTTGGACCTCTATCTGATACAGAAATGTTGTTCTAGGGTTCTGCATAGAAGCTTTAAGCTTTCCTCCAAGAAACAACCGAAGAACCCTTAATAGTTCTAAATTAGTTAGATGAAACCAGAATTTGTTTGTGACTGTTTCAGACAAATATTTAATCAGAATAAAACTTTGAATAAATAAAAATAAAAGCCCTGACTTACCGTCCTGTTATGATATTGTCAGACTACTCCTAAAAACACTTGCACACACAAAAAAATTCAAACACTCACTCAATAGCTACAGCAAATGCCATAATTATTGGCACCCTTGAAGAAAATGAGTAAAAATGATCTATAATCTGAAGTACTGTGCAAAAGTCTTAGGCACCATAATTTTTTTTTTCTTTAAAATTTGTCTTAGATGTTTATTTTATGTCTTGTGAAAATTTTAGATTTAATTTTTTTTTCCAGAAAATAAATGAGAGAGAAATGTTTGTGGTTTAAGAAAAATTTTAAGTCATCATGCACTTTTCAGATAAAACCGTAATGGAGTCTCGGAAGAACTGTAGCAGGTTCTCCAAGATGGAGAAAAAATTTTATGTAACTTGCAGGAGAGAACGCGGCAGGACGCAAGTTTATTAGCGCAGATCCAGTAATCATCGTCATCGTCTGTAGCAGGGGTCAGAACACAAGCAGACAACATTAAACCAGAGTAATCCATAACTGAGAAACAGGAAACATGAGTGAGGGTCAAAACAAGGAAGTACTAGACACGAAAACATGAACTTAATGACACGGCGTCAAGATAAGACTCTGCAATGAGACAAAGACACGGGATGATATAAAACTAATGAAGGGCTAAACACAGATAACACCTGGACACAATCAGGAAACACACCAGTGATAGGACAGGGACGGAGACAAGACTCAAAATCAAAAACAAGGCAGTGTAAACAAAGACGCACATGGAGGGAAATAAAACCAAGACACGAGAACAACACTCGGTCTGCTCTGAGAGGGGGAAATCAGGACACTTTATCTGCTTATAAAACTGTACGACAGTGAACCTGAGAACAGATCCAGCTTTAAACGCAAACGCTCACAACAATTACCGTAGAAATGTTTCATCTCATTAGCTTTAAAGGCATCTTCGCTTTTTATAACTTCTTTCCTACGTACTTAGACTTTTGCACAGTTCTTTTTAACGTGCTATAAATCTATAAACGCAACGATTCAAATTTCACCTTGAAAAATGAAGAAACTATTTACGTTTCTTCTTTTAAATACACCACAAAAACATGTGGCCAAAGTTATTTAATAAAATGCATATAATAAAAAAATATAGCAAACGCAAACACATTGTCATCCTCAACAGCAACAACAACACTGCTGTAGATGAGAATAAAAAATATAATGATTATAATTACAATAATATTTGCTGGTCCCTTTTCATTGGCGGATGAGGTAGAAGGGGGCCAATACTTTTTTTGGAAGCAACAAATGGACTATAAATGGAAAATATCCAATGAGCGTAGATTCGATTTGAATAATTAGAAATCAAGTGTAGATGGATGTTTAAAAATAAAAACAATGGTTTATTGTGTGGACACTTGTGTGTGTTTAAAGGGTTAAAAGTGTGTCTTAAAGGAAACACATAGAAACATGAAAACAAACATAAACACGTGTGAAGATAAAGTCATGTTAAATCCAAAAATGAGTAAAAAAAAGAAAAAAAACCCAGGATGCTAAAGTAGAGAACAGGAAACTCAACACGTCCACGACTTCTTCGCTTGAGTGTAATATACGATTTTCATCTAGATGGAGCCAGATGACAACAATGTCGAGCATAAAGCAGCAACGAGAAAGCTTTCTTTACTAGAATAAGCAGAATTAAACGTGGCTTTTCTATCAAAAAAAATAAATAATTAGAAAGTAGAGAAAGTAGGGAAAATTATATACGTAAAATAATGGAAATATAATCAGAAAAATAAAAACAAACAAACAAACAAACAAAAGGTTCAATCGTGCCTGGGTATAAATATGCATTTTAATAAAAGTAATAATGATAATTACTATCATATTAATAATTAATCTAACGATCAGGGAATCCAGCACCTCTGTATTATAACAAATATTATATATATTAAAAAAAAAATTAGTGGTTCTTTTTTTATATATAAATATACACAATATTTCTATGAAATAGTGTGTGCTGTAGTTCTCCTTTTCCTGCTCTTTGCCCTGAATGACTTATAGATGTGACAGTCACAGCTCAGTGATTGCATTTCAGTGTAGCACGACTGCAACGCAGTGATGAAAGTGAAATGCTATGCAACAGGGATTTACATTCACTTCTGACGTGGAGTCGGTGTTTAATTCTTTACAAAAAAAAAAAACAAGCGATCAAAGCGATGTCATGTATTTTGCAACGTTTTACACCGGTGTGCTTGCGTTTCACTTTCGAGCTGCACTTGAGAAAGACGTCCCGCTCTCTATTTCTCTTCATTCTGCTCCCATTTTTTAAAATTATGCCCTATGGAAGATTGTCTCAATCCAGTTCGTCAGTGATGTCACACAGGCGTCACTGATGTGGTTGAGGACACAGCGGGGCTTTCTGTTTTCTATAAACATGAACATGAACTAACATGAACATGAAACTTCACCGTGTAGCTCAACACTGGAACACTATTCATTAGCATTGCCTGAGACAACCTTAAAGACATTCAAATTATTATTATTTTTTTTCACAATGTGCCGCATTTCAGAGCGAAAGCTCCCTCTGGCGCCACCTACAGAAACTGCAGGAGAAGAGATGTGGCATTTCAGAGTCAGTAATAACTTTGAAATGAGAAGATCAGAAACATCTCTCGAGATGAACACTTGATTAAGGCTCTTTGATTAAGACAAATGACAGAGAAACATGTCATGTAGGAATGCAGACCAAATGGAGAAGAAAACAAACAAGAACTTTGTTAAAGAACGTGCCAAACTGCTGGAACATGGATTTGACTCATTGTGACGAAAAGAAAAACAGGACAGAGATACAGACTGGTCCAGGATCAGTTACAGGAAATCCTGTTTTCTCATTAAAGAAAAACAAACACACGCGCGTTCCCTGTTGTCGATCTGTTGATATTTGCATAGGTGTCTTATGGGTTTATCTCTCATACACATTGTTAAGTGTGTTTGGACGGAACCCTGGTGTGTTCTCCACCTCGGTGCGGTTCTTTAGGCAGGCGAGAACACAGAAATCACACTCGGGTCCTAGCGTCTGAGAGAGGCGGTCTCGATCCGCTTCTGAGTGGTGATTGTGAATCGACTCACTGCAGGAAATGAATCAGACACGCCGTGCAGTTCAGCAAACTGCTGTGTTGTAAGAGGAATAACAAACTTTAAGACGTGTTGTTATAGGAAAATAATCAACATCAGGGTCGTAACAGTAACTCCGCTTCACCCCACCACCACAGAGTTGATTATTTTCCTGTGACAGCATGTCCTGAAGTGTTTTATTCCTTGTATATTTATACGACAGCCACTGAAAAAAATGCTCCAGGTTTGTAAAATCGATTTGTTTCATTCCGTAAATAAGAGCCGCAGAAATAAGGTTAACTACAAACTTAAAAAACGTCAAGTCAGCATTTCTGCTCTAAGAAAAAAAGTTCTGGTGATCTTTTGCACTTCACACTTTGCTAAAGCCCAAGCAAGTGTGACAGGGTCACCATTAGATGTGGTTTGTGTTTTGTGGTTAGCGTGCGATCAGCTCAAACGTTGCACGCAAAACACGTCCTGCATTAAAATTCTGCCTGTTAGAAACATGTCTTTATATTAACATTAAGGATAAAATAATTATTCATCGTAACACCAGCGTCACGACATTTAAACCTGGATGCACAGTGCAAACTCTAGGCATGTGCCGATTAATCGGTTTTATATGTAATATTTTAACTATTTAAAGCGCATAATAACAGTATTATGGAACTCTAACTATTAAAGTATCACCATTAGAGGTGCTATGACTCGTAATTTGCATAATATTTGCATATTCATGTTTGTTTAAAAAGGAAACAAGCAAAGAAAGACATTGTTCAGAAAAATAAAGTTTATTGGTCTTTAAACAGGTCATTTTTTTATATAAGGCTGTAATAATATCATAAATTTTATTTAACAATTACTGTGATTTCAACATCGGCACATGCCTAGTCATTACTACGTTCCATACGTCTCTATCTACATTTCTGTATTATGACATCACACTGTTATAAATGACCGTTATAAAGTTATGGCGCTTCATTTGCTGTTATTTTTTGTTTGTTTGTTTTTTTTTAATCTATAAATGCCCGTTTTTAATCCCGAAACACATTCAAGTTCCACACCTTCTCTTTGAATACCTCTGCTTTATATATTAATGCGTATAAAAACATATTAGTGTGTCGTGTGCACACCGTATGCATATACACATATCTACATTAACATATTTACATTATTCATTAGGTTTCGATAATGATATTCACATTGATCCAAAGCCCTTTGTTGTTAAAAATAAATGTAAAAAATAAAACCATAAATAAAAGAAACAGTACAGTTTGTTGTGGTTGTTGTTGTTGTATTGCCTCTGTTTCATCACACACACACACACACACACACCTTTCTTGAAGCTGTAAGCTGGCTTGATTTGCGTACAGTGTATCAGCGTTAATATTTATATTGCACATGCTTAATGTAAAAGCGTGACGGCGTGAGCGAGCGCCGGGATTTAGTTCAGGATTTAGTTCCACGAAGCGAGCTCACTCAACAATCCAGGCTAATTTTCATCAACTTTGAATCTACAAAATAAGCTAATATTACTATGTTTGCTATATTTACGTTACTATACCAACATACGCGTTCGGACAAACCTTAGCTTCATTCCGTCAGGATAAAACAAAGTTCTGTCTTCCTTTTGGTTACTAATTGATTCTGTATGTGAAATATTTACGTAGGTTTGCACGTAACATTTCCGAATTATATATTGATATATTTAACAAGTACGTGCGCTTCATTCGCTTCACTCGTTTTGCTTCTAAAACCATCAGTTCAATCGAATAAATAATAAACAATTTAACGTATTAAGTCTGAATTTTTCAAGTGTTATGCTTTACGTAGCTATTCTTAGCCTAAAATCTAGAAATGTTTTAAACTATTATTTCTTACGCATTACACCAGATCACGAGTAGTCAACTAACGTAACGTATGTGACTGAACGACTGTTACGTTTTAACGTTTAATTATTAGTGATTAGTTCACGGCTATAAATACGACAACCTGAAGTTTTTATATTTTGTTTTGTAGTGGTCGATTCGTTGTCCAATCAAATTTTAAACACTCTGACTGCATTGTGAACTTTTCTTTAAACAAGCCGTGTCAGCTCGTGAATCAGACCAGAGAGAGTTAAAAAATATATATATTCAAAAATCGATGAAAAAAAAATTCTATCTGAGCTTTCACCTCTAGCTATGTAGCTAGAATGAGCTGCCTTCAGCTAAATAATTTGCATAATTGCGCGTGATTGGCCGCAGGTTTTATAAGCATTAATCGGCTGTTCTGTTTTCTTTTCTTCAACTGGTTTCTTTTTTATCGTATTTATTTCTTTGTATTCTTTGTAGAGTTTAATAACCAATTCCTGCTCACAACGGACATTTTGCTGTTTTTCGCAATCATACCTGGCTAGTTTAAGCAAAACTATTTTAAATAAGCCTGGATTATGCTAGCTCGCGTCACGGAACTCCCTCAACCCGGTTATAGTGCGCATGTTCTGTGATAGCGGAGAAACAGGAAGTAGTTCTGATGGGCGTGTTAGGAACGTTCAGTGTGTAACGATGTTAATCAAGGCCCTGAATCTTTCATTTGGCAATCAGTATATAAACGAGTCGTGTGTCTACAAACAGCTAACATGCACTAACCGTTTTTTTAATCCACCCCCCCCCCCCCCACCCCCCCCCCACCCCCCACCCCTAAACTCTGAAGTGATTTTTACCCACTAATAGAAATCTTTAAACATGCATTCAGTTAAAATTGGTGAAATATATATTACATCTAAAATAACGTAAAGTAGCACGTAAACAGTACATATGATATGAACTAACTAAACAATAATGCTTGTGCAAAGTTAACTAAAAAAAAAAATCAACATTTAAAATGAGTATGATTGCAAAAAAATATATATATGCTAAGCACAGTAGTGATGAATGTTGGCTAGGATGATGCTAAATGCTTAGCAAAGTGAAAGGATTCAGTCGTCCTTAGTGTGCGCTTACTTTTTTTTCAACAACACACCAGAAATCCAACTATACATGTGCAGATATTAGAAAAAGCACGTTATTGCATGTTCATTGAATTGTTTTTTTTTTTTTTTTTGTCCAAAGCTAGCTAAATGGAGGCGTGGTGCCAATATTTTAGGTCATACTCAACTGATTATCAGCACATGCCTAGCACGTCCAATCAGAACAAGTCTGATCTCATCTACGTAATCTAAACATAAACGTATGTTTAGTTGGTCACTTTTTTTTTTTTTTGGACAAAAAGTGCGTCGTCATCATCATCATCATCATCATCATCATCGATATTAACCCTATTATAACACGAGTGCTGTCAACTCAGTGTTTAGCAATAAAACATGGTTAAATGTTTAGTTTTTCCTAGTATTTTTTTTATTATTATTATTATAATACACGCAAATGTCTTCCAGCGTGTTATATTTTCCGCCGTATCGCCCGCATCGAGTTGTAAACTTTGGTTAGACGCCAAACAGACACCGACCTCAGAATACTGCTGATGATCTTGGCAAATAAATATCGTACGAGCACGACGATTTTCTCATCTTAAACTGATCGGCTGGACTTTAGAGCGAAAAAGCCAGCTGGTGTGCAAACAGCAAATCATAAACGAAATTAAAATAAGAATCTGAAGCTGCGTCATTAATCGGGGGGGGGGGGGGGGGGGAATTAACTTGGAACCATAATCCAAACATCTGCCTTAGTGATGTCTCAATCATTTTCCATTTAGATTTAATCGTTATGTAATCTTTAATTACCGTATTTTCTGGATTATATGGCACAGGGTGAGTAGAGCTGAGTCTAATTTAATAACACAATAATATTGCAATTGTTTTGTAACTGTGAAATGAGCATTTTTTTTAGTGTATTTACTGTATGCACTTTACTCGCATTTACGGTAAATTGGTGGTAAGTAAATGAACACTTCTGCTAGCGAGACGCTAATAGAATATTAAAAATATGGAAATTATTGTATGGATTATTATTATTAGAAGTGATTAGAGAAACAGAATCTACTTATATGTTTATATTTGCTTGCAGTTTATTTTAAATTAATAAAAAAACATTTATTTCCTCTAAAACAATGTAACTGATCCTGTGAGGTGCTCTGTGAATCCTGTGAATTTATTTTAGATTGCTTTCCTAGTAGCACCCCAGTGGAGAAGCTAACTATAAAACACATTTCTAGTTTAAATATCGTCAAAAAGGTTGTAACCGTCCAGTTACGTAAAATTCGCTGCTTACAGAATGTCCAGATAAGCAACTAACATGACTGAATGGCGACGGTTACCTTTTAATACGTAAACTTTAATGAGTAGGTCATGTTTTATTTTTTTAGTGGTGCTTCATGTTACCACTTTTGACTACTTTTTCGCCATGGATTCTGAACATTAGATCTGAACTTGCGGAGCGTAAACGCACACTTCTCCATCCAATCATCATTAAACGTTGTGTTTTCGTCGTTACGTCACTAACCAGCCCGGAGAAGGGAAATAAAATTTAAAAATCTATGAAAGTCTGTTTCCTTTCTCGAGTTCTGTAGCTAGACTCTGGTCTGATGAGCTGCCTTCAGCTAAATAATTTGCATAAACGCAGCTGATTGGCTGAAACAGAGGATCTGCTACAGAAGCCGAGCTGCTTCACTGCTTCATCGCGAAACTACGGAAATATTTTTTTACATTAATCAGTTCTGTGACCGTATTTTTTTTTCCAAGTACTCATTTGGTCCACTACTAATATTTTGCCAGTAGATGACTCCTTGTCTGTATTATAATTTGATAAACTAGCTTAGCTAATGTGATTAAAAACAGCAAAAATAAATCAGCTTACATGGCGAAAACATAAACAGCTAATTTTTCTGCACTGCTGCTATCAGCTATATAGTTAACAAGTTAGCATAAAAACGAGTCATTAGAAAGCCTACATGTTGACATGCGGGTTAAATAAGTGCTGCGAAAAAATGAACACTCTGAAGTGCCGAACGTTACGTAGGAAAAAAATGGCACTTATAAAAAAAATTTTGTGCATCTTGTTTGGCAAATACAGTCATTTTTCTTTTTTTTTTAAATTCTCTTCCTCTGTATCGTAAAAAGCACCATAAACCTTGTAAACCTCACAAACCAAAGGGCAAACGAAGGAGGAGTGACCGCTTCCCTTTACCTCGGATCAAACAGAAAGACAGGAAATGAAGAAACCGTATGAAGGACGGAGAAGTGCGATGAGAAAATAACGAGGAAGGAGGAGCGAGAGGTGGATGTGTGTACTTGCGTACTTATTTAAATATATCTTGATGCTTAAAATCAAGTGTGGACTTACTACTTTATGATAGAAGTGCAATGTGTGTGTGTGTGTGTGTGTGTGTGTGTGTGTGTGTGTGTGTGTGTGTGTGGTCTCAGAGAAGAGCATGCATTACCAGAAGCCATGCTTTCCACCAGCTGCTGCGAGCGATGAGTGGTTGTGCGATGCAAATGCGCATTGTGCGATGCAAACTTTTTTTTTCTGAGCCGCCAACGGCTCAACGGCTCCATTGCACCTCAGAATTTTCCGTACATGAAAACAAAAAAACATCAGGGTTCCTAAAGTTAATGCTTTGACGGCTGGTGTAAAAATAGATATATATATATGATATATAGTATATAATATATACGATAAATGCCTTGTTTCGGAGTGTGTACGCAATCTGTTGGTCTCCTGGCAACTCCAGGCGTACGTTCTTGTATCTGAGGACGCGCCAAAACTTCCTAACGCACGTGACGATCTTTCACGTCTTTAACGTACGAGTCCGCGCCCGTCCCATCCCCCCACCCACCCAAAAAAAAAAAAAAAAAACTGAGGTCAGAGGTCAAATGTTGTTACAACCCCCCCGCCGTCCCCTCAACAAACACACACACACACACACATATATATTACCCCCCACCCCACATCCCCGCCCTTATCAGTGCTTAATGCATGTCGAACTGCGAGGATGAACAATAATCTGCACCCCGAGGTCAAAGGTCAGATCTCTACACAGGAATCCCAAGTTTGCAAATGAATCCTATGAATCACAAACCCCCTGGATACAAACAAGAGTCAAGAGGTCAAAGGTCAGAGCTTGTGACCCCTCCCTGAGTCTAAAGAAAACCTGATGCATGTCAAATTCTAATAACAAAACAAAAAAAAAAAAAAAAAAAGAAAAAAAGAAATCTCATCGAGACCAGTCAGGATAGGATTCCTTGGAAAAAAACCCCGCCCCAGAGGTCAGAGGTCAATCAGAGGTCAGTCTGCCGGACAGTCGTAGATGTTGATCCACAGCAGGTCGTCCAGGACGCCCCAGTGCAGCGAGAGGATGGAGCCGACCACCAGGACGTGCATGATCTGGTGGCTGTTGCACCAGTAGTCAAAGAGACCGGGGCAGAAGCGCTCGGGCACGCGGGCGATGTTGATGACTCCGCCCAACACCGCCAGCGCCTCCATGGTGAGGAAGTGTCTTAGCGACGTGGGGCTTCCCCCGCCCACGCCCACCCACCGCAACCCCAGGAAGAAGAAGCGAAACAGCGCCTGTCCGGCGAACGAGCGCAAGCGGCGCACGCTGCTCCGCGCCGTCACTGCGCAGTGGATGGCGTAACTGGACAGAGCGATGTAGGCCAGCAGGGCGGCGCCGCGCAGCAACGGGTAGCACAGCAGCGTGCTGTAGACGATGGGCAGAGCGCCTGCGGAGAAAAAGAAAAATAATTACTCATACAGATCAAACAGGGCTGTGATGTGATGATCCAGTACGGAGATTTAAAAAAAACGCTGCTCATTGTTTCCACCGATAATCCGTTTATTAGCGATCGATTTTAAACTACCAGATTTTATACGTCACAATTCTGTCCGATTCCAACTTTTCTTTTCAGAACTACATTACCCAGAATCCCAAAGCTGAACCCCACCAATCAGAGACGCCTCTGTAGTCATGTAACGACTGGCACGTTATCTGATGCGACGCCATTTTGTATTCGGTATTCGTCCACCATTTTCTGAAAAGATCGCTTTGTGAATCATAATAACTCTGAAATCAGGCTCTGAGAAACTAATTAACTAATTAATTAAGATACAATAAATTAAAATACAGTAATTAATTAAGAAATTAATACCATTCTAAAATAAATCTGGAGAAAATAAATACACAACAACAGTGTGTGTGATTCAATGACGTTATTCGCAATGCACTATGGGAACGATAGTTTTTTGAAATTTTTTTCTTCTGAATTAAATTTCATTAAATCACAATTTAAACTATTTATTGTAGAATTTTCTGAAAAGTCTGGAGAACACGAATGAGAAATATGTTTTCAGAATCAAAACCGTTAGAAAAGTGAGTTAAGTTAATCGTGCATTAACTCGAAGTGTTAGAGCATAAAGATATATATAAATTAATAATAATAACCTGCGCTGGATCAAGTGCTATTCTATGTGCTGCTGAATAATGAGTGTGGAAGCCATTTTATTTAAATTAAACCAGTGATTAATGTGATCATTACAACTAGGACTATTCATGCAGCGATATATTGGGAACATACTAGACTTCTAAAACATCCTATAGTATATCATTGTATTAGTCTTTTTAATTTTTAAATCATCTCTTGCTTTTAAGTTGCATCGTATCACATTTGACAGCAGAGAAAATAAGCTTTATTTCCTTCTTCATTCTGCTTTTTCTCTCCCTGATTTTTTTTCAGGTTTTGTTCTTAAAGATGGAGGTCTATGCCAGCAGGTTTTGATGTGGTTTCCGTGAAGCACAGCCAAATGATCCGTGATTTACTTTTATTTATTTATTTATTTATTTATTTTACATCTGTGGAAATAACAACCTACCATGATCCAAGTTGTTACATATGTTGAGTTTTCACGGTTTTGTTTTATAGTTTAAGTCAGGATTAAAGAGCTAAAAGGCACCAACAAATTGGCAGAAAAATATTTTATGTTTTTACATTATGTTTATAATTTTTATAGAAGAAAGAAATCTGTTTTCAGGGGGTCTGTGGAATTTATTTTAGAGTTAAAGGAGTCTCTGGCTGCAAAAAATGTTGAGATGTAGATCAACAGCTATTGAGAAATAAAAAACCCCGTCTCGATTTCTTCCTAATAATCTAAATGCGGAGATCAGAAAATCCACTTAAGCAGCTGCGTAACCCGACTCTGAATACGAGGAACTTTTCTCCACGTAAATATTCATATAACTTTCGAATTTAAGTCGCTGACTCTGACCTATGTATAACTAATAACAATAACACAAATCAGATTTATTATTCAATCACTGCTTTAGCCTTCACCATAAATAAAGCCATAACTTCATGCTGGATAAAACAGTTTATACATATAATCACTAATTAATCATTTTCCCGATTCTAATTGTTGTTTTTCTGCGTAGCCATGTCCTCCATCTGCTCACAACAGCTGATGGAACTTTACTCCTTCACCCTGTTAGCGAGTTAGCGAGCTGAATGACTCAGAGGACAGAGTGTGAAGGAAACAGAGTGTAAATCTCCATGGAAATCTCTTCAGATACACTGCTGCAGCTTCCAAGGTCGAGTGTGTCCCTGGTGGAAAAATCCACAGGCGATACACACTCCTCCTGCTGCGCTGAAAGGGACCGAGGTGAGCGAAGTCGAGGAAAGATGAGATTGTCAGGTTGAGTGCTGCAGTGGGATTTACAGCAGCCTCAAAGTCATTTCAGGAAATGTGTGTGTGTGTGTGTGTGTGTGTGTGTGTGTGTGTGTGTGAGAATTAGTATAATCTGAAAGCAAGTTTTGTATTTGTGAAAGTCGGTTCCACCAGCGTCTTAGAGATCTGAAGTCGACTCGGATATCAGAAACAAACAGAAATGCAAAAGCTTTATTTATATACTGTTTGAATGTTAAAAGTTTAATCATTTTGCTATATTTTAGAATTTTTGGTTTAAAATCTCTCACTTTAAATACTTTAACATTTCAAAATCTAACGAAGGAGCGTGGTATATATGAGTTATCTATAGGCTTACAGTAGGTTTCACCCTCCGAGTGCTCCTGCCTTTAATAAAACATCCACATTAGGAGCTGAAAGTTCAACACAGGTTTATCTTTCCTTATTTAATTCCTAATTATAGTGAGGCATAAAAGGAATAAAACACTTTAGAACATGCTGTTATAGGAAAATAATCAATTTCAGGTCATTAACAGTAACTCCGCTTCACCACACCACGCCGTCAATCAATAAAACACAGATGAGTGTTTTATTCCTCTTACACCACAGCAATTTTCCAATGTTTACATTTTTTTTATTAATTAAAGAGCATCTTTTTTTTAACGAGTTTATAGTTACATTTAATGTTCCTGTTCTCACTTATGTTATAGCAGCTATAAACAGTCGTTCCCTCACCAGTCTCTCTCTCTCTTTTTTCTCTCTTGAAGTTAATAAACAAACAAACAAAAAAAAAAACGCAGCTTGTTACATCACGTTACCGAGAAACCGCAAAGAAGCGTAAACTCCTCTGTCCTGAAGATGTCGGAAAACTTAAAGTCACAGCTTCACCTCTGACTGTTTCAAAGCACTGACACTGGAGACTCCTTCCATAAACCTTTACATAAACATCTCCTCACTGAAAACTTCCCCATATCGACGATGAGCTGTTACTATAGAAACGATGACGTATTAGAACAAGCGCATTAATTATAAATAAACCTGTGATTTGCAGCTGCACTACTGTCAGAGCTGCTGTTATGGAGAATTAATCAACACCTTCTGACCAATCAGAGGCCAGAACTCGACAGCGCTCCACTGCCTCTTTATCTGGGATCACAGTAAATCACAGTAAAAATGTTTTGTTGGTGTAAATTAATTTATCTTGACACAACGTGATTATGCAACATTTTATTTTTCAATGTTAGACAACTTCTCTTAGATTTTACTTTAATTTCTTTGTTTTGCGTCTTGTAAATGTCGTAAACAAACACCTCGGGATGTTTTATAGGTTTTAAATGAATGACGTGAAGCACTGCTTTTTTTTTTTGGTGCAAAACTTCCTCAGCAGTTAATTCTGAAAATAAATTTATCACAGATTTTATTTGATCCGTTCTGCTTGTTACCCAGCGAGCGGCTGCAGAACGGCGCTTATGATAACAGATTCCCATCTACACCGGTGAAAAAAATTAAAAAGCTGTGAATAAAATGCACCAGGCGTTTTTTTTCCCCAGGCATGCATGCGGTTTATGCTGAGCAAATCCACGCTCATCATTTTCTCATCCCGCTTATCAGAAAGGACGCTTCGACACGACGCAGCGGAACGTGCTGGAATCGGGGAAGACAAATCAATCGGTGCTGGAGAGCTAAAACCGGACCTGTGAATATAAATTACTAATAATAGTGCGCGAGAGGAGTGCAGCGAGTCAGCAGGAAAAGGAGAAAGAGAGAAAAGGGGTGTGGCTTGATGGTGTGATGTAATGAGTGTGCGTTAGTCTCGCCATGACGTCGTGTGACGTTGGTTGGTGTTATTTCTGATGATGAAAATACTGACAGCAGTATTTTTAAAAAATAGTCATGATTTTTTTTTTTAATCAATAATGCATTAAATCATCATTCAATTTCGATTTTTAAATTTTTTTATATTTAAAAAGTTCTAAATTATTTTTATTGATAAAAAGAGAATAAAATGAATTTTACAATTTTAAAAATGAAATACAAAATTTTAACACCACATCAGCTGCTTCCAGTCAGTTTGTAATTATTTAAAATAATAATTTAAATGTTAGAAAATAGATATCACGATCTACAAGATATATAAATAAAAATGTAGCGTGATGTAATTTATCACGATATCGATATTACACTTATCGCCCAGCCTGATTTTCCAGAACATGTGGAAACCCTGTAATGGGGGATGGCACCAATCCGATACCCAGTATCACTGTCAGTATCATTATCAGTATCAGTGATCAGTATTGCAATCGTTACAGTATCAGTATCAGTATCGTTATCGTTATCGTTATCAGTATCGTTATCAGTGATCAGTATCAGTATTAGTGTCGTTATCAGTATCGTGATCATTATCAGTATCAGTATCAGTATCGTGATCATTATCAGTATCAGTATCAGTGATCAGTATCAGTATTAGTGATCAGTATCAGTATCGTTATCAGTATCGTGATCATTATCAATATCAGTATCGTGATCATTATCAGTATCAGTATCGTTATCATTATCAGTATTGTTATCAGTATCAGTAACAGCATCGTTATCAGTATCGTGATCGTTATCAGTATCAGTATCGTTATCAGTATCGTGATCGTTATCATTATCAGTATCGTGATCATTATCAGTATCGTTATCAGTATCGTGATCATTATCAGTATCGTTATCAGTATCGTGATCGTTATCAGTATCATTATCAGTATCGTGATCATTATCAGTATCGTTATCAGTATCGTGATCGTTATCAGTATCAGTATCGTGATCATTATCAGTATCATTATCAGTATCGTGATCATTATCAGTATCGTTATCAGTATCGTGATCGTTATCAGTATCAGTATCGTTATCATTATCAGTATTGTTATCAGTAGTAGTATCCTGATCATTATCAGTATCGTGATCATTATCAGTATCAGTATCATTATCATTATCAGTATCAGTATCGTTATCATTATCAGTATCAGTGATCATTATCAGTATCAGTATCGCGATCATTATCAGTATCAGTATCGCGATCATTATCAGTATCAGTATTGTTGTCAGTAGTAGTATCGGGCCGATAACAGCAAAAAAAAAAGGTGGGTCGGATAGCTGAGAAAACATATCGGCTATCGGACCTATAACAATTTGTATTGGAAATGTATGTAATGTATTTTTGGAACTGGAAAACGTTTACATAAAATTATAAAGAGACTTAAATGTTTTTTTTTCTTTTGTTAGGATAAATTTTTATTATTTATACTTTATGTTTACAATGTACTAAATGATTTCTGTGTGAAGGAGTTTAACTGTGAAGTGCAGTTTAAAAAAAACATCTTAACATCATATAATATTTTAACATAATATCGGAAGCTTTCAGTATCGTTATCGGAAAAGAAAAAGTGACCGAGTTAAAATATACGAAGAGCGCACTTTGCGCAGTTGTATATGATACGATTCGCGATGTTACGAAGTTACCAATATGGCGTCCAAAACGGGAAACAATAACGTACGCCAGCATGCGTAGAACAGACAGCTAGCAGTGTACGCATTACGTAAATATTGCATACGCATATTAATTTTTTTGGCTGTATGCGACTATATAAGTTACAACAGCTTCAAGCTAGCACTAGCAGTTGTAGCTACTGCAGCGCAATCAGATTGAAAAAAAAAAAAACGATGACTTTGACCTGGAGAAAATGATCGATCGAAACAGAATGAGGTAGCTAAAATGGCCGACTTCCCCGACCTCTATCTCGTCGCACCATTTAACTGTTGTCACGATCCGGATCTTTCGAGTTATGAGTTACTTCACAAGTGCAGATGATTCCTGTTTCGTTAATAACGCAGGCTCTCTGCGGGAAAAAAACCTGATCACGTGACCGGTGCGCTCTCTTTATCTTTCACCTCTATGGCTGAAGTGTTCACACCTTTCCCTCTAGTGGAGTGAGAAGGAAATGCAGGTGAGATATAAAATATCAAAAATAATTCTTTCTGACCTGACAGAACAAAAGAATATGTCGATATGTCAATATGTCTTTTTTTTTTTTTTTCAGATGAGCCAATCAGGACATGAATCGAAAAATGATTGACAGCTGTGCAGGTGTTTTGAGCTCTCCGCTTGAAAGGTGCTCTGATGCGTTAAATTGGAGTTTTTTTAGTTCGTTAATGTGAAATAAAGTCTCTCAATTCTTTAAACTATCACAAGTAAATAGATATGTAATATCAGTTAACTATAATCGTTAGGTCGGTGTTGAGGCTCTTACCCAGAGTGGTAATCATGCAGATGCCGCACATGTCTAAGGTGAGCAGTTTTTTGTAGACGGGTTCTCCGCCCTCGTGGTTCATGAACAGGTGATAGAGGACGGAGCCGAGCTGAGGAGACAAACAGGCCAGGAAGTGGACCACGCCCAGCCACGTCACACTGATCTGAGACCAGGGCATGTTGAGGGGGAGCAGCACCAAGAAACACAGCAGAGGGATGCCTGTCGACAACACACACACACACACACACACACACACACAAACACACACACAAACACACACGCAAACATGTCAGATGTTTACTGCGCAAGAGAGACTTGAAGATGATGGAAGGAAGCAAAAGAAATGATATACTATGATGTAATGCATGTGTGTGTGTGTGTGTGTGTGTGTGTACAAGCACACGATGATTAGCTTATGCTGAGCTTTATGGCTTAAGCCGAATAATCACAATGCACACACACACACACACACACACACACACAGAATAAGAGTTATGGAGGTGAATGGAACAGTGCAGGGTTTAAAGAAATCGGTGATAAGCTTTACACACTACAGCGCTGCTGAATTCTGCATTCTGATTGGTCAGGAGGTGTTGATTAATTCTCCATAACAGCAGCTCTGACAGTAGTGCAGCTGCAAATCACAGGTTTATTTATAATTAAAGCGCTTCACAGAGACACAACGGCGCTCTAAATAAACGGATTTTGTAAGAAAATCGTTAAAATGGTGACGTTTATTTTGTAACATTTATGGAAGGAGTCTCCAGTGTCAGAATCCAGAATTCAACAGCGCTGTGGGAAAGGCAGTACAGCGTGACGCGAACATCGGAACATATTATAGATTTCTTTAACGCGACACTGCGTCACACTTTAGCTTTATACACAGTATTTTAAAAATGACTGTGCTTTTATAATAAAATAAATGTTCTAAACTGCCTTATGTTCTGCTGAATTATTCATCACTAATCGATCTCTCTCTCTCTCTCTCTCTCTCTCTCTCTCTCACTATCTATCGTTCTGCGCTCTAACCCGAGCTCCTAATGGACAACGATTTTTCCGAGGCAGGTAAAAGCACGCCGTCCATCCAGCACGTCTATTTCGAGGCGTTTATTTTTCCCCGAGAGAAGAAACCAACAGCTGGGCTGCTAAACATAGAACACAGAAAGACAAACGTGTGTGTGTGTGTGTGTGTGTGTGAGATCAAGGATATTGTTGCATTAGAAAGACTAATGAAACTCAACTCACTTTATTAAATATATTTTTACATTAGGTAACATGTTTATTGTGGTGTGTGTGTGTGTGTGTGTACGTTAGCTCTGTTTCTCCTCGTCTGTTTAAACAGTGACGCTGATGAACAAAAGTGGAATCTGAGCTGATGAATCATCCCGCAAACCGCAGACGTTTGTGTCGATTAGGATAATAACGCGGGGTACGGATCAGATGTCACACAAGCTGAACGTTTCGAGTTGAGTTAAGCGTACATAGTGAGGATTTAATACTGAAAAGTTAATGCACGTCGGATATACACATTCAGACCTCTGACGTAAGTACAGACTTAAGCACTAGACAGATGTTACGTAAGAGTTACACACATGTGGGCGGAGTTTATGATCTCTTTCGACACCAGCTCGGAGCAGTATTCAGAGCCACAGTCTGACAGTTTGACCACAATATGTCACACTGGAATTTATGTTTTGGCTGTAAATATACTCAAAAAGCACGAAGAGTTAAATTTAAAGACCATGAAAAGTATTTTTCCCGCACAGAAGACATCAGAAAAGACGCAGATTAATCAGAGGCATTTCTTTTTTCTCAAGGACTGAATATTTTAGGGATAAAATGATGATTTCTCTGTAAGCGTAGCAGATGAGCGAGCGCTTGAAACCGTGTGCACGTTTTCTTTACAGGAGAGCGCATCAGATTAACAACAGCAAAATAGCAAATTAAAAGGGTGATTTAAAAAAAATCGCCTACATCATGCATGCGTTGCGATTTCATGACATCAAGTATCTTAGTATCTTGTGACTTTGTTAAGTTGCGCGCACGAGTAGCAGTCGGAGCCCGACGTAAAAAAATAAAATGAGAAATATCAGTATGTGCTGGATCAACTGCTATTCTATAAGCTGGTGGAAGCCATTTTGTTAAATGTTACAGTGATTAATGTGATCATTATTTCAGAGCACGCTGTCTTCTCGTTCACATATCATCAGAAATATCTTTTTATTTATTTTTTAAAATTCTCTTGCTTTTAACAGTAAAGAAATAAACACTTCTAAATTTCCTTCTATCTGGGAATTTACTATCCCAGATTTTTTTTTTTTTCAGGGTTAAAGGCAAGTGTTTGATATAGACGCTACTGAAAAAAAACCCGTTTCGGACACTTCTACTCTAGAAAAATCTTGGATTCCTCAGAGATTTGAACTACACGCAGGTGATTTTAATAATCTGAATGTGGAGCTCTGAACTTTCTCTGCGTGAATATTGACGTAATTTCGGACGTCATTCAGAAATCTGAATAATTGTTTACGTACACATATATACTTATACACATATATATTCATTCTTCTACGTTGATTATTATCTTTGTCTCTTTGTCTGGTTATATTATCCACACTTTACTTGAAAACGATCAAAGTGTGAAAGACCAGGCGTGTCGGAAATGCTGTTCTGACCTTCCAGAACTTTCAAGATGAAACAAAACACAAGCTCTGAACAACGAAAAAGAGAAAAAACTTCCGTCACAGAAGAAAGACTCTGAATCTCGGCGTTGTCGTCCACATCCGCCTGGTGATGTGGAAAGCAAATGTGAGCTCCTTAAGGGTGTGTTCAAACAAAACGCATGCAAAAACACTAGGCCTGCTAACACACACACACACACACACACACACACAGACATTTCAGCTAATCATAATATACAGATTTACAGCTCATGGTTTCTAAAGTATATCTTGTTTTTAATAAACTCAATAAGCCTCGCTAAATCATGACGAATCTCAAAATGAGCTCAAAAAAAAGTAACGTTTTTTCCTCCACACAGGAAAAAAATCCTGCAACACAACACGTTTATTCTGCCGTTTCCTGAAGCAACGTCAGCGTGAGGCTCGAGTTCAGCTGCGTCGCTCGTTTAAAGATGCACTTTTCCTGCTCGCATGACAAGAAAAAAAAAACAGCGACAGCTCACAGAACGGAGAACGCAGCGAATGTCAAGGATTCCAGCGGAGATGATTCTGTATCATCAAATTATACGCAAAAGAGGCAAAAAAAAAAAAAAAAAAACAAGAGATGAAAGGTGAATAAATTAAAATAAAACAAACTCTAATATAAATGAATAAACTTGCAAAAAGGAGCTAAATGTTGAAGCCTCTCATTTACATTCACAGCGATCAAACTGCAAAATATAAAACTTAAATAAAATTTTAAAACAAAACTGAATGAATAAGTAAATAACAAACTTTAAATAAACTTAAGCATAAATTAATAAACTTAGAAGTTTATTAGAGTAAGTTTAAAAGACTTAAATAAATGTTGAAGCCTCTTATGTGTTTGCAATGGTTAAAAAATTCAATTAATTTAAATAAATAAATAAACTTAAACTTAAATATAAATTAATAAACATGCAAGACAGAACCCATATTAATTAATTAAATAAAATGAACTGAAAAAAAAATCATTGATTAAATATTTTTGGCACTTGGTTAATTAAAAATGCTTTTTTTTTCTTTCCTTTTTTTTTAAATCCAAATTTCTTACATCTCAACCAACTTTACCACATCAGCGTAAAAGTGTTTAAAAAAAAAAAACAAACACTTTTTTAGTTGCAATATTTTTTTTCCTGAATTTTTTTTGCCTGTTTACTGATTTTATTTACATATAACTTTTTACTGGTAAAAAAAAATACACAACTCAGTACTTTGTATTCATGCTTAATAATCAGTTATAACTCTGATATTTAAAAGGAAAAAAAAGTCGTCTTTTATAAATTATTAGTCGTCTGTTTTAAAATCAGGATGATGTCGTTGTCTTTTTATTCCACTTCAATAATTTTTTTAATTATAATTTTATCCAGACTGATCTACAGACGAGGCAGAAACTGACGGCGATGAACAAGTTTCCATCAGCTGACCAGAAACGTGAGAAACATGAGAAATGGCGGTTTAGAGGTGAAATCCTGAGAAAGCCACAGATAAACACTCTCTTTCTCTCTTTCACACACACACACACAGTCACACACACACACACACACACACACACACACACTCACACACTCACACACACACACACACACACTCCTATGGGCGAATATGTACTAAACAGACGAGATTAGTTTTACAGAAATACGTCTGTTAAGATCGAGATTAGTGTAAATCTTGTCTTCGTGATGTACACACACACACACACACACACACACAAACACACACACACTGATCGCTTGTCCTTTATTATACAGCGTTGTTGTAGGGGGCGTGGCCACGCTTCATCATTAGCAGGTCACATGACCATAACGTACAGTATGTAGCTTGTACCTCTGCTAGGAACTCAACAACTCACCTAAAACCCCGCGTCTTTTCAAACGTAGTCTGTATTTTATTGTTTCGAGTTTTAAACTTCGCCGAAAAACAGCGAACGCTTCTTTTAACGCAATCATTACCGACATGTCAGTTAAGACGGGATACGTATTACCTGGAGTTATTTGTACAGCTTTTATATTTTAAATACAGCGTAATCTTTCCAGACGCGTGAACGCACAGCCTGTTCAAAAAAAAAAGAACATGACGATTTCGGACTCCGGTCTTGAATAAGGCTAACGTGAACCTCAATTGATCGTCTTCAAATCATTTAATTGTCTATGAGTTTCTGTGTCTTTTATATATGTTTAAATCACTTATTTATTTCAGTTACACACCAATTTAATGACCATCTTCTGAAACTCAGTCGCTACATATTAATGACCTGAATCCAAAATAAATCCATAAGTTAAATAAGACAAATAAGACTAGCCGTTCAACGTTCAAGACAAAAGTATATATGTTATAAAAGTATAAAAGTAATGGCACCCTATAAAAGGACGAGGGGTTAGTGCGTGTCTGTGGTAGCTGATGCGCTGCAGTGGCTGAGCTGCGTTATTGGAAGACTTGGAAGCACACCGCGCTTAGGAGGCGCTCTTTCACCGTTTAGACTACGTCCACATTAATCCGGATAAATATGAAAACTACACTTTCAGTTTAAAATGCTCTCCAAAAATCGGTTTCAAACGTTTTCCAAAAATTGCTCGTCTACACCGAAATGTCTGAAAACGCTTACAGCCCTATACTGCGCATGCGTAAAAACGTAAGAAATTCTGGCCTGCGTTATTTCCGTCAGGCGTTTATTTACTTTCCGTCTCTTTCAATTGATGCGGCGATGTCGAGGAAATGCTCAGAGTTTTGTAAATGAACAGAGGAAGAGGTGGTGGAGATGTTGCTGTAGGTAACCCAAGACTATAAAGTTGTTTGTTTTGAGTTGAATGGGTCACATGACTAAAAATACGTCATTGTTTTTGAATATCTCCGTTTTCTCAGCCCACACTATAATGTGAAAACGCGTTTTCAAAATTAAGTTCCGTTTTTCATTGGAAAAAAAAAAACGTTGTCTCGGTGTGGACCGAAGACCAAAACATATAGAAAAGAATGTGCTTTCAAATTTTTACGGATTAATGTGGACGTAGCCTCAGTCGCCATTTTGTTGTTTTCAGCTCACTGTGAGCCTTTATGGCGCTTTGTGGGCGTGGCTAAATGTAAATCATCTGTGATTGTGCTTGGTAATTTACAGCATGAGCGAGTACGAAGAGGAAAATCAGACACTTTTGTAAATATTGTGGGAATTTTTTTAGTTTGTTTTGACCACAAAAACATTTAAACACAACTTTAGTAAAAGACTGATTAATGAGGTCCAGTGCGTAACTGATGACAAACACATACCTGAACTAAAAGTTATTAATTTCGACTTAATTTAAGAATAAACAGGTTTTAAATCTACGCATACGACAGGAGTTAAGCATTTCTTGTGAGAAATTCACAGAATGAAACAGACGATAATTCGGTGTGTCATTTTTCTCAGATGGAGAGAACGAAAAAAAATCACAAACACAAATGATTTTGGATGAAAGTAAACTCACACAGGTCCACATTTAAATCTAATGCCGTCCGAATAGGGCTTCAGGTCACGGACAGGAGGCACATACCCAAATGAGTCGTCTGGGTTTAGTTTAGCTGACGTGTCCAAGGTGTGACAGAGAAACTTGTTTTTCTTACTTGCAAATTGCAAATAGAAAAAAATGGTGAATAAATGAAGCCAAACGTTTCGAAGTCGTCCGAGTTAAACGGAAAACAAGCCGACGTTTGGCGCCGAACGATAAAACGTAAAACGGTTACGTTACACTTTTCTGAGAGCAAAATAAATAAAATATACCAAGCGTTTCTGTTTAACTCTGTTTCAATTAGAACTGTTTATTTTCTATTATGTAATCGATTTCAAATAAAAGAAAAGACTTTTTTGTCCTTCATGAGAACTGAATATCAAGACAAAATATCGAAAAAGTGTCGTGATGTGATGATTTTTTGCCACTTCGTCCAAACCTTGATGCCAAAGAGTTTCAGTATAACTTTCAATCCAGTTTAAATTTTTTTTTTTTAATCTGTAATATATATAAAATTTAAAAAACTTTTTTTAAGCCTTTTTTTTTCTTTTTTACACACGACACTTCTCGCACTCCAACAGAAGTGGATTCCGAGGACGAGAAAGTATCGAGAAAGTATCGTGATGTGATGATTTTTGCCACATTGTCCAGCCCTTGGTGTCAAAGTGCTTAAAGCGACACGCTTCAAGTGTTGAATTAAACATTAAGACTTCTCGGTGAACCCAATCTCACCGTGTTGCATTAATAATAAATGTTAAAGTAGTGTTTACAGTGTGTAATAAGCATGCACTGGTTTAACTCTCTTAAATATCTTTCAGAAGCATGCATGCTTAGTGTAAGGAAAAAAAAAAATCTTTGAGTTGATGGAGTAAGAGTGAAATGCATTTTCTCCAGAGGAGCATTCAGGCTTTGTTGTTGTTGTTGTTGTTGTTGTTGCAGCACTCACCGTGTGTGTAGATGTTTCCCAGCTCATTGTGCAGGTAAAACAGGCTCCTGATGCAGTCCTGCACGGAGGAGATGGGTCTGTAGCCGGTCAGGACGTATCTATTGAACTGGAGGTGAGGAGGAGAGTTCGCCCAGTCCAGTAATCTGGGTCCATTTAGATAGGCCATTGCACAAACAAAACCCACACACACACATACACACACATACACACACATACACACACAACATGCAACACAATACACTGCAGAATCTCTCAGTCTGTATTAAACACACTGCTGACTGGTGCGCGCGCATCGGGATGTGGAGCGCGCGCCTGCTGCCATGGCGAGCTGAGGGGAATTAAAAAAAAAAAAAAAAAATGGAGCCGTTTTCCTGACTTCAGCCACAATTATCTCAAATGTTTGATTTGTTTTTATAAAAACAAACAACAAAATGTCACCTACAAAATAAAATCTGACATCCGACCTCACAAACACATCGATCTTCCGACATCTCCACAAAGCAGAGCGCTAACTCTGCTAGCTTAGCTAGCGGGCTAACCGCTGCCTCCTGACCGGCTCGCGCCTAACTGTCATTTGCATAAACGCTAATTAGCAACATTAGCATGTTGGAACGAGAGGACGGTTTAAATCATTTTTTTTTTTAAAAAGCCGAATTGACTAATCTTTTTTCCTTCCTTTTCTTTCTTATAAAATCGCCACTTGCTTGGAAAGTTTGATAAAACACTTTAAAAATGAATTAAATCTCATTTTCATCCGCTTTGACTGACTTCTTCACATTCACCCCACCTGCTATGCTAATGCTAACCCTAAGTTTCAAGTTCAATAAGTTCACCGTGACCTCAGATTCACTTAAAACCTTTTAAAAAAATAACATTTTAAGTCTTTAGAGACTAAAATAAAATCATAAAAAAGGTTCTAAGGACTGAGGAGTGGATTTCGGTGAACAGAAATGAATTATCTGTTTATAACACGGTAATTAACCAACTGTTAAAGTTTATTTCACCAATTTTAGTCAATTTATACACTATACCGTGTCGAAATTAGGTCATTTATTAAATTTAGTGTATTTAAGCATATGATTTATGTCATATTTTAATCTTGGTGTTCATTTGTTAGATTTTTTTCACGTTTTCAGTGTAAACCGAATAAGATTAGTTATAGATTAACGCTCTCTCATAAACATTACAGCTTAATAAAGTCGTTGTAATTCTTTTGTATTCAGTATGTGGTATAGTAAATGGTGTGAAAATACCAAAAATAAAAACAACAAAGAACACAATTTATAATAAAAAAAAAATCTCCATTCAATCACATCTAGAGTCAGTTAAGCAGGGTGTCCCCATACACGTGCACGCGCACGCACGCGCGCGCACACAAACACATACATACATACAGGCATACATACACACACACTCATAGCTAGCTAACATGTAGCCGCACTTGCTAACCCCAAACCAGCTGATTCGGTCAGATTAGCGAAATCATAACGTGAGATTTAATCGATATTCCTATTAGAAAATCAGGCAGAAAGTCACAGTTCAGAGCCAGCGGTCATGCCCGGTGCTGTTCGCCGCTATGGGCCGCCAGGCAGAGGGACTGGAGCTGGGCAAAAACCATAACACACTCCCCGGCTAGCTTGATTTTATTCCGAAAAATGGAACTTGGCGTAAAAAACACACACACACACAGGATCCGACTTTTCTGTGTGATTATCCTCGAAACAAATTTTGACCTCCAATCCGCCTAAAATCCCCTGAACATCTCTCTTCTGCCATCTTCTACACCGGCGTCCATATCAGTCGGTTTTTACTCGGTGCAGCGATGAATGAATCGAATGAATGAATCTGTTCAATCTTTGTGAACGACTCTTTGAAGTGAGTCGACTCGCAAGCGCAAATGATTTTTTTTGTTTGTGTGTTTGTATAAAATTGCCTTTCTGTTATATATTATTTAAATCACATATTCTTCTTTCGTATTTAAAACGGGAATAAATGTTTTACATTAAATAGGTGTCCATGTCAATATTTCTGGATGCTGATTCGACTGGTGAATCGAATGAATCACTTTGTATAGAGTCACTTAAACGAGTCTGTTCAAAAGAATCGAATCAGTAAAATGAGTCATAATTGCAAGCCGTATGAAGCGCTGATGATCCGGATCAGTTCCTCCCTTACAGAAGGACTACAATGATGAAATACACCACACACTGGCACTCCGTTCATGACTTGCACGCTGTGTGAGATCAATATGGTATTTTTGAGTCGTGCAATTTAGCATATTGAGCTTAGTGCTGTGCATGTAAAATGACATGGACTAACAATAGCAGCATGCAGCATGCATGGGTCAAATCCGGCCTGTGAATAAAATTTCTTATATTAATTAAGAAGAAGTATAAAGCAGTTTATTGTAACTGGGGTTCAGGAGATTTAATAAGCTCTAGAGAGACTAGAGGGGCAAAGCTGCATATCATCAGCATAAATTCTCAATTCTCACATTTTCCTTTTCTCCTTTGTTTGCTGGACACATGACAAAAAAAATATTCCTCTGAAATGTCAGTGTTTAAGAACAAAAATCAGGCTTTCTTCATTCTTTGATAAGGTTAACATTCCTTCAACTGATGGTGAAACAGCAGCTGAACGCAAAGCACTCTTTTCAGCTGAAGAGTTTAGCCGCAGTAATGTCAGTGCGGCTCGGATGGGTTTCCAAGCGAACTTTATAAAAGAAAGAAATTACAAATGAATTGGCTCCACTTTTATTATGTGTTTTTGAGGAATCTTTTTCTTCTGTTACACTGCCTCCAACTATGCGACAAGCAGTCATATCGCTTATTCTTAAGAAAAAAAAAAAAAGACCCTCTTGACTGTGACTCTTATCGCCCTATTTCTCTTCTTAATGTAGATAGTAAAATTCTTGCTAAAATACTGGCTCATGTTCTGCCTTCTATAGCATCCAGTGATCAAACTGGATTTATCAATTTGTTTTTAATATACGCCGGCTCTTAAATATTCTCTATGATCCCACCCCATCTGATGTTCCTCAGGTACTACTATCACTCGATGCTGAGAAAGCGTTTGACCGGGTGGAGTGGGACTATCTTTTCAAGTTTTGAAGAACAAAAAATCAGATATATTCTTTGCAGAAACAATAGAAATATAAGCCACACTGGTTAGACCACTAATACACTAATAATGAAGTCAGTCTAAATATCATGGGAACAACACAATATATGGCTTTATTGCATATTAGAACAAAAAGAGCTTGTTTATAGCACATCTAAACTCTGCAAGATGGAGCTATGGAGGAAGAAATCTCAAGACAGAGCCCATTGTCCTCTGGCCAAAGTTGTGACTCATGAGTTATATTAATATCAGATAGTCTAGGAATCATAGTTTATATGAACTGTAAGTTAAAGTTAGCTATAAGGATATGAAAATAATATCATGTACTGTAAAAGGGACACACTGGTCATAGTCAGCTGTAAATAAAAGAAGAGGAAGCAGGAACTTGTCTAAAAATACTAAACTCGAGGGCGTGGCACATTTTTATGACTGCAGTTGGTTCAGATTCTTATCAGTGTGACTAATCCTGGCCTGACTAATCTGTCAGGGTTACAGGTACATCAGAGGTCTAAGATCAAAATGATTAGGTAAGAAATGAACATGTGCATCAATATTTTACAGGGGAATCCCACTGAATCTTTTATGATCCCATTGAAAACATTTTACACTCATTAAGAATTAAACATTAAACATTAGATAAATGGCTCATTCTGCAGGAATCTACCAACTGAAATGTCTTTTCAAAATTTGTGATAAGTACCAAGTGGACCTACAAGGTTTAAAATGCAAGAATAGCCATTTTGTTTGTTTGTTCAAACTACCATAGCTTCATATGTACAGTTTTTATATGTACAGTTAATGATGCTAAAACAGTAAATCTGTCAAATCTTAGTACTATTTGTCCTCACACTGACCTGCACATTTTCCTCCACCTTGCACCGTATTTCCTCCAGCTCATAAATATCATAAAACATTCTCTATGAATATAAATCAGTGCATATATGGATTTATTATGGAAGGAATAAAACCTGACTGGCCATTCTGTTACAGGAAAATAATCCATGACAGGGTGGTATGATACGGCCCGATGTGAAGTGGACTGGATTATTTCCCTAAAACAGCACATCATGAAATGTTGTATTCCTCTTATACCACAAGCAATTTGTCAAGTATTTGTCAAGTATTACACATTGTACTTTTTATCTGTTTATATTTGCATTTACTGTTGCGAAGTGCCAGCAAAACAACTTAGTTCCTGTTCTCACTTACGTTATAGCAGCTATAAACAGTTGTTCCCTCACCAGCCTCTCTTTTTACTCTCTTGAAGTTAATAAGCCAAAAAAAAATAACTTAAAGCAATGCGTAAACTCCTCTATCTTGAAGATGTCGGAAAACACAACGTTATAGCTTTAAATCCAAATGTTACAAAGCGCTGACACTGGAGATTCCTCCCAAAAAATAAACATTTCCTTACAGGTAAACGATTACACTTTTTTTAAAAAATCTGTTTATGTGGAGTGTCTGCTGTACGAGTCCCTGTGAATGAGCTGTTACCATAGAAACGATAATGTATTAGAACGAGTGCATTAATATAAACCTGCGATTTGCAGCTGCACTACTGTCAGAGCTGCTATTATAGAAAATTAATCAACACCTTCTGACCAATCACAATCCAGCATTCAAAAGCGGTGTAGTGTAAATGTTAAATAATAAGTCTAGCTTCTGTTTTACAAGCTATACACTGTCGATTGTAGATACACATCTCTTTTTCATCTTTTGTTATTCTCAAACCTTCTAAACGTTTTAAACTTTCTAAATTATTTATTTAAGGCATTAGGCTACCGATTGAAAGGTTGTAAATCCCAGCATCACCAAGCTGGGTCCTTGAGCAAGGTCTTTATCCCTCAGCCGCTTAGTTATATCCTGTCTCAGTTGTAAGGGTGTTTTTACACTTGGTCCTTTTCAGGGGTCTGAACACAGTTCACTGGATTTTTCGGCCCGTGTGTGAACACTCCAAACGATCTCAGACCCCTTTAAACGTGAACCGAACCGAGCCCATCTCAGGAGGTGGACTGAGTACGATTCACTCTCAGCTTACGTTACGGTTCGCTAAAAACATGCATCCTGAACAGAAACCTTTCTCAAGTGAGATCTGATACACAGAGATTGTCATACAGGCCTCCGTACAAATCGAGCTAATCAACATGGCTGCTTCTGCTGGAAGAGGGTTAGGGTTAACTGTGTGTTGGTTTTGTTACTTATTTATTTTAAATTATAATTTTGCAGAAAGTTAAGTTTATTTGGTTGTCTAGGAGCTCGCGGACTTTGAGTTCTTGCATTTTTTTAAATTGTGTTCTCTATTTCTCTTTTGTAATTTTAAAAACATGTTGTACGGGAAAAGTAGCACATGTTTAGGGTCAGCCCTCTTGCGCAATTTTGCTGTACCCACGATGTACAGCATTGCAAGAGGAAGAAAGCAACAGCATGAATGCAAAGAGGTCTGAGACCCCGTTACTGCTAAATGAGGTTACTGTAAACCACTGAGTATCGAAAACATCATCTCCGCTAAGACCCTAAAACACCTCTGACTTTTACACCAATCATCTTTTACAGCATCCATCTTTCACACCATTCTGTCCAAACACCCACAAACCTAGACCTGAACATCCTGTCCCATGTCCTGCACAGGTATAAATAGCCCATGTAGAACTGAAGAAGAACATTTAGAAGGTTCTAGGAGGTTCATTTAGAAGACCTATTTAGCGTGCACAGGTCATATCTGCTCACACACGCATCAAGGTAAGTGCAACAACCCATAAGGTTGAATTACATCCACTCTTAATGGATATTTTCACAATTTTTATATAAAGATTACTTATTTATTTTATGCAAATCTGTTGAATGGTAAATATATTTTAGAACTATTGGTACAGATTTATTAATGTTTTGGGGGAAGAATCACTCTAATTATAAGCTACACAATGCTGATATCGAGCCACAAATTAATAAGGTAAGGACATAATAGTAAGAGCAATACTGAGAAATAACAAACTAGTAAAATGTGACACATCAAAATTCTCTATTTTTAGTCCCGGGGTTCGTCAGAACGAAGATCTATTTCTCTTGTATTACACACCCAATTTAATTACAGGCTTATAATTAATTAGGTTTTGTGCATTTGTCTTGGATTTACAATGCAAAAGTCACCAATAAAACACATGCATCATTGTGGAGCTGAGAGAAAAGTGTCCGTCTGGAGTTAAGCATGATGAGACACATCTCTAAGTGACAATGTCGTATATCTATCTTGAATATCTGCTGGTCTTACAGCCTGAGACACACTTTGCTTGCACAGCTGATGAGGGACATTTGTCTTAAACATCCTGTTTTACTGGAAAATATAGGTACTTTGCTTCACTTTTACTACATCCACAATCTGTACTAAAGTACACTATTTATTTAATGTGTGTAATGGATACAAAAAGTCTACACACCCTTGTTAAAATGGCAGGTTTTTGTGATGTAAAAAAATGAAACTAACATAAATCATGTCAGATCCTCACCTTTAATGTGAAATTGCAAAGTATACAAATAAAGGGAAAACGATCAGAAGCTTTTTTAGGGATAAAAGGGAAAATAAAAAAACTTACAATAACCTATTTGCATAACTGTACACACTCCTAAACTAATACTTTGTTGAAGCAGCTTTTGATTTTATTACACCACTCAGTCTTTTTGGCTAAGAGTCTATCAACGTGGCACATCTTGACTTGACTTGATATTTTCTCACTCTTTCTTGTAAAAACATTCTAGATCCGTCAGATTGTGAGGGCATCTCCTGCGCACAGCCCGCTTCAGATCACCCCACAGATTTTTAGTTGGATTCAGGTCTGGGGTCTGGCTAGGTCAATCAAAAACATTGATCTTACTTTGGTTAAGCCATTCCTTTGTTGATGTGGATGTATGCTTTGAGTCACTGTCATGCTGAACGATGAAATTCCGTTTCATTTTTAGCTTACTAGCAGACACCTGAAAGTTTGGCAGTAAAATCGTCATGATGCTGCCACCACCATGATTCACCAGGGGTATGGTGTTCTTTTGGTGATTTGCTATTTTTGCACCAAATATACCTTTTGGAATTTGTCTCATCAGACCATAACATATTTTTGCCACTTGGCTTGGGGTGATTTTGGGCTTGGATGTTTTTCTTGAGAAAGGGCTTCCATCTATCCACGATACACCATAGCCCAGACATGTGAAGAATATGAGAGATTGCTGTCACATGCAGAGAGTAATCAGTACTTGTCAGATGTTCCTGCAGCCCCTTTAATATTGCCATGTCTCTTTCCAGCCTCCTTGGTGTGATTTTGTCTTGTCTTTTTGTAAATTTTGGAGGGACGTCCTGTTCTTGGTGATATCACTGTGGTGCTCAATTTTCTCCTATTGGTGATGATGGCCTTTATGGTGTTCCATGGTATATCTAATGCTTTGGAAATTCTTTTGTACCCCTCTCCTGATCGATACTTTTCAACAAGTGAGATACCATGTGTAGACTTTTTATATCCATTATATATATATATTATTATATATATGGGGGCAGCCGTGGCCTAATGGATAGAGAGTCGGACTTGCAACGCGAAGGTGAACATGAAGGTCGTGTGTTCGAGTCTCAGGTCCGGCAGGGATTGTAGGTGGGGGGAGTGAATGACCAGCGCTCTCTCCCACCCTCAATACCACGACTGAGGTGAGACCCTTGAGCCAGGCACCGAACCCCCAACTGCTCCCCGGGCACCGCAGCAAAAAAAAAAAAAAAGGCTGCCCGCTGCTCCGGGTGTGTATTCACGGTGTGTGTCTGTGTTCACTACTGTGTGTGTGCACTTGGATGGGTTAAATGCAGAGCACAAATTCTGAGTATGGGTCACCATACTTGGCCACAAGTCACTTCACTTCACTTCACTATAGTGGATCGTAAAAATGAAAACTGATGTTCTTCTCAGCTGGATGAGTAAACTGCTTCTGAGGCTGTCAGAGATATAAATATACACTCACCATCCACTTTATTAGGAACACCTGCACACATCAGCCAATCATGTGAGAGCAGCACAATGCATAAAAAACCATGCAGATACAGATCTGGCACCAACAACCATGCCATGGTCAAAGTCATTGAGATCACATTTTTCCTTATTCTGATGTTTGATTTGAACATTAACTGAAGCTCTTGACCTGTATCTAGATGATTTTATTACATTGTGTTGTTGCTGTATATAAATTGTCCTTCCACTGGCAATTTTATTCCAACTGTATCATTTATAGTTAGCAGTATAATTAGCAGTTTTCTTTTTTTTTAAAGCAATCATAAATAGAGCTACCACACTTCACATTGTCTGAAAGTGCGAAAATGGCCCAGGAAGAAATCCCAGTAACACTTACTAATATGACTACATTTATAATAATAAAAAAAAAGAATATAGGGTGCCTATGGGTGCCTACTTAGGTGCTTGGCCCCCTAATAATCTATAAATATATTGATATATTTATAACAATATTTTTTATTTTAACATTTTATAAAACATTTATACATGTTAGAATTATTTACAAAAAAAAAAAGAAAATGCATTGCTCCTTATAATAGCAATGTCTATTATGCAAATGAATTCTTCTTATTATTATAAGCTATAAGTAGTCTACATAACACATTACCAGTAACAAAGAAACTTAGACGGTATGCCGTATTATGTTTAGACAGCTTACTAGTAGGCACCTGAAGGTTTTGCAGTAAAATTGACTGGTATTTGTAGCTATTCATGATTCCTTTCACCATGATAAATGCCCCAGTTCTGGCTGAAGAAAAGCATCCCTAAAGCATGATGCTGCCACCACCATGCTTCACCATCAGTAGTCCAATGTCCTATTACTTTTATTGTAGCATGTATTTGATCCAACACACACACATATATATGTGTATATATATACATATATATATATATATATATATACACACACACTGCCTGGCCAAAAAAAAGGTCACTGTTTGGGTTTAAATAAGCAAATACGTAAGAGTGATTTGAAAGAATTTGTAAGAAATGATTTGATCATTACTGCAGTGATTAATATGTTTCAGCTGGCAACAATTCTTTTAACCTTAACTGATGCAGTGTGTAGCTTCTCATTTCCATGGCAACCATGGCAGATTACGTATCCCGTGGTTGTGGAAAATTGTTGGCCTGCATCAAGCAAAGAAAACAACTGAAATGTCTAGTGCATTATTAAAGCCTGGAAGGATAGAGTGAAGTGAAGTGACTTGTGGCCAAGTATGGTGACCCATACTCGGAATTTGTGCTCTGCATTTAACCCATCCAAGTGCACACACACAGTAGTGAACACACACACACACACACACACACACCGTGAACACACACCCGGAGCAGTGGGCAGCCTTTTTTTTTTTTTTTTTGCTGCGGCGCCCGGGGAGCAGTTGGGGGTTCAGTGCCTTGCTCAAGGGTCTCACCTCAGTCAGACAGGATTTGGACTAAACAGCTGTGTGGCCACAAGAAAGCCATTTGTTAGTGAGGCTAATCGGAAAAAATGACTTCAATTTGCTAGGGAGCATAAAGACTGGACTGTGGAGGAATGGAAAAAGGTCATGTGGTCTGATAAAATCAGATTTACCCTATTCCAAAGCAATGGGCGTGTCAGGGTAAGAAGGGAAATGCATGAAGTGAAGTGACTTGTGGCCAAGTATGGTGATCCATACTAGGAATTTGTGCTCTGCATTTAACCCATCCAAGTGCACACACACAGTAGTGAACACACACACACCGTGAAGACACACCCGGAGCAGTGGGCAGCCTTTTTTGCTGCGCCGCCCGGGGAGCAGTTGGGGGTTCGGTGCCCTGCTCAAGGGTCTCACCTCAGTCGTAGTATTGAGGGTGGAAGAGAACGCTGGTCATTCACTCCCCCCCACCTAGAATCCCTGCTGGACCTGAGACTCGAACTCACGAACTTCAGGTTCACCTTCAGGTTGCAAGTCTAACTATCTATCCATTAGGCCATGACTGCCCCCTAAGTGATTCACCTGTCATGCATAGTGCCTACTGTACAAACCTCTGGAGGCAGTGTTTTGCATCAACTGGTCAGGTCTAGGCTCAGCCTCATTGTGTGGCAATAAAATGAAGTCAGCTGAGCACCTGAATGTACTGAATGACCAGGTTATGACCATGAATTGGCCACCACAGAGTCCTGACCTTAAACCCATTGAAAGTCTTTGGGATGTGCTGTCAATGAACAGACTTTACGGAGTGGTTAGACTCTCCTGTCCTCAATGCAAGATCTCAGCCAAAAATTAATAAATTAATGCAACTCTGGATGGAAATAAATGTTGTGAATTTGCATGAGGTTGTTAAAACAATGCCAGGACGAATGCATGCCGTAATCAAAGCTAAATGCAGTGCAACAAAATATTAGATTGTGTGACTTTTTTTTTGGCCAGGCAGCGTATATATATATATATATATATATATATATATATATATATATATATATATATATATATACATACATACATACATACATACATACATACAAGTTATTGTATTTATCCATTTTTATAAACATTATATTTATAAGGTTTTTCTTGAATTACATACAGTATGTACAGTAAATGGCTTCATTGAAAGTGTTATTGAAATTCCTAAGAAAAAGCAAAAAGTAAAAGAAATCATGTCACAGGAGAAATCTGCATTGAATTTAATTTCAGACTATGATGACTTCTACAAACTTGTTTTAAAGAACCAACAGCTACTGATACCAGCAATTTACAATTCTTTGATTACAGGAACTGGACAAGCGACAAATCCAGCCATGTTGCAGGCACTTCTGATTTGGGCCATGTTTGCCGCAACTCTCCCTCCCCCAACCAGACAGAGTTGCTTCAAGGCCAATGAGTCTCAGTGTCACGATGTGGACTTTGTTCCCGGATTTGACCTGGCAGGAGAAGGCTTTGACATCACCACCATGCAACGGAAAGGGGCCTTCGCCCTCGACATGAGCTCCTGGCTCCAGAAGGACAACTCCTGTACTCTGTGTAAAAACCCCTACATGGGAGGTCAAAAGCAGAAGCTCCCAGTTTCTGTGGTGGACTGGAGACCAAGTCAGAAGTGCAGAATTAAGGTGTCCAGCTCCGTCTACCAGTCCAGTGAGGCCCTGGTCAGCTCCAGCACCTCCTCTATCGAGAACAACTGGAAGTCATCCTTACAAATTTCCAGTATAAGAGGTGACGCATCACTGATGCTGGCAGGCAGTAACTCCAAGCTGGCTGAATATTCAATGGAGAAAACCAAAAAAGACAAGTTCAGCTTCACCCGCCATGCTGTCTCTTGTGGATACTACAGGTAGGATGTGAAAATTAGTTTTTTGTCAATTCCATATGTTGAAATATGTACAATTTATATTTAATTACATAAATGCTGCAAATTTGTTGTTATTTTTGTACTCTATTTTCTGGTCAAACTTCTAGATACAGGGTTTCGAGTCGTCCAATCCTGCACCCAGAGCTGAAGGATGAATTCAGAAGCCTCCCTGCGACATATGATAATCACACAAAGCAACTCTATTACAAGCTGATTGACAAGTTTGGTACTCATTACATCACAAAGGTGAATGAGATTTTCCACAGACTTTGAAACATACATGCAACTTGTTTTCTCCTAGCATGTAGGAAAGAAAGCCTTGTCAACTTCAGTTTTAGAGCAGTCCAACTTTTGTTCTAGAATGAATACAAGTGTGGTCTTCTTGACTGGAAATGCTGTGGCTGTGTGCAGGTGAGTCTGGGTGGAGAGGTTCGCTCTGTGACTAGCATCAAGCAGTGCCAGGCGTCCCTGCAGGGTATGACTGTGGACGAAGTGAAGACATGTCTGGACGTGGAGGCTTCTGCAAGTGTGGGAATTGTAAGCCTGCAGACTGAGGCGCATCACTGCAAGCAGGTCAAGGACAAGACTCTGAACAAAAAGAGCTTCTCCAGTAGCTTCAGTGACAGGTTTGTAGCATTGTTAACTTTTTCTGAGTAACTGTGGTTCAACAAACACCAGATTCCCAGAAGGGGCAGTGAAAATCACCTGGTAAATTTTTGTGCATGCCAAGACTTCAATAAAAGTCACAAAGCAGTAGCATTTGATGATACTACTGTAAGACCACAGAGAATTTGACCAGTCCTGGCCATGCCTGCAGAAAGTTTCACCGATCCTGCTCCCCTAGAAAATTTGGCCAACCCAAGCCGCTCCCACAGAAATTTTGACCAATCCTGCTACTGAAGAAAGTCTGACAAATTCTGCTTCCACAGAAAATTCCAAAGACCAATCTTAGCTGCTACCGTAGAAAGTTTCACCAATCCCTCTCCTGCTACTGAAAATTTGACCAGTCCCACCTGTTCCAACAGAAAGTCTGACCAATCCTTTGGGGAGTTTCACCGATCCCTCTCCTGCAGACGGTTTGACAACTCCTACTCTCTCAGAACGTCTGATTAATCCTGCTCCCATAGAAAATTTGGCCAATCCCACTACCACTGAAAATTTGACCAATCCCACCCGTTCCAACAGAAAGTCTGACCAATCCTGCTCCGACAGAAAGGTTGGCCATTCCCACCAACGTCTGCAGCAAGCTTGACCAATCCCACCTACTCCTGCAGAGTTTGACCAATCCTGCTCCAACAGTTATTATTATTTGAACCTACCTGTTATATTTTCTGACAGACAGCTGGTTCTACTTGTCAAAATCAAAATATAAAGAAATTAATTCAAGATGCCTTGACACTGATTAAGATAAAGCAGTTACTGAAGATGAATGAATGAAAGAAGTAAATGCATCATTAAGCACTGCATCATATTCACACTCTCATGATAGTGAATTTGGTCTTTGTTTGTCCTACAAACTTCATACCTGATTGATCTGCATTTATTTTAGAATTTATTCAGTACTGCTGACATCCATGTTTCTCTTCTCTTTCTTGAAGGGAAACAGATGTGATTGGTGGCCATATTCAGAATGTTGACCTCCTTTTCTCATCAAATAATGACCCAAAGGCCTATAAGGAGTGGATCTCATCTCTGCCCACTAACCCTGATGTCGTTACTTACTCACTTGAGCCCCTTCATGAGTTGATGCCAGCTAAGGAGCTGAGCCGAGAGCATTTGCGCAATGCCATCAAGGACTACATACTCCAGAGAGGCCTGTGGAAAAATTGCACGAGCCGTTGCAAGATCGGAGTGAAGACCGATCCTAAGGAGCCGTGCATCTGCAGCTGCCACAACAACCGGGATGTGGCCCTCAACTGCTGCCCCACTCAGAAAGGATTTGCTCAGGTCACTGTAACTGCAATCAAAGCCACAGGTTTATGGGGAGATTATTTTACACAGACGGACGGATTTGTCAAGCTCTTCCAAAATGGAAAGATCTTCCTGGGTCAGACACCCGTGATCTGGAACAAAAACTCTCCAACATGGAACTGGAATTTCAATCTTGGAACTGTGGACCTTACTCAGTTCAGTAGTGTGAATCTGGAGGTGTGGGACAGGGACAGCGGCTGGGATGATGACCTTCTCGGGAGGTGCACTGTTAAATTGAAATCTGGTGTTGAGAAAAATGTCTGTGCGCTCAATCACGGAATGCTGTATTATAAAGTGCAGGTGAAGTGCGTCCCTGGTTTGGCTGGTTCTTCATGCTTGGAGTACAATCCCTCTCCCATGGAGGCACAGCTGGATAAAGTGTACGTTTCCCGGCATGCTCGTCCGATTCCCAGAGGCATGCTGCTGGAGATGGGAGTGCTCCTTGATGAACGCATTCCCCGCTTCAACCAGAGCAACATTCGCAAAGCTGCAGGTTTTGAATTGTAGACCAATTGAGCAGTTTGTGAACCTATTGCAAATTCATGCCAGCTATTAAAATTTTTAAAGTACAATAGTTGCACATAATATTGGCACGTTATAACTAAATCTTTCCTGCTCATTTCTGCTGTCATTTACCTTTTTAAAGCCTAATAAATGTCTGAAGCAACCCTTTTGTTTTGTTTTTTTTTGTTTTTTTGTTGAAATATTCTTGAAAAATGCCAGACACTGTTTTGAGTGTCCGGTAATATTATGGGTTACATTTGCAATATGTAAAATGCATTCTTACATCTCAAGAACACCCACAAAGTCCACACGTCTTACAGAAAGTGAGAACTGCAACGTGTGGTTTTTATTTTGGCAGCCTGAGAGAAGACATTTCCACCAGGGCAGAACTGACTATTGCTTTCAAAAACTCTTTGGTTTTAGAGAGAGTTGTTCTATTAACATAAATAATTTTATATGTGTTCTTACACACATACACACACACACACACACACACACATTTTCATTACCTAGTGGGGGCACAAAGTAGAAACTGATACAGACTCCATTAGCACCCCCTAAATGCCAAATCATTTCAAAAAGTGAAAATTAGCTTTTCCCCCTCTTGTTGTTAATCTAGTTTACTATGGTAATTCTCATTAATTCTCACCTTAATCTGATTTACTATGGTAATTCTCATTAATTCTCACCTTAATCTGATTTACTATGGTAATTTTCATTAAACAGTGATTTCATTCAGATCACATTTGAATTTTTTGGTTTAATATGACTGGGCCTTTCTAATCTGTCCCAGCTCTCATCTGGTTTGACAGCTGCTAAGACATCCTTTTAAAAAGGAAAACTCAAAGAATCTGTACATGATCCTCACAAGCCCCACAACATTTTCTCTTCACTTCTTATCCACAGCATCTCCTCTGTCACCCTCCCACCTGACAGCTGATGACTTCACCACCTTCTTTGATGAGAAGCTGAAGTAAAATCTGCCTGCTCTTCACTCCTACCCCTGTTCCTACACTACACGTTCTGTTCTCTTCCTCTTTCTTTTGTATATTTTTCTCCTTTATTAACAAAATAGATCCTGCAGATTATCTTGTCCTGCAATCCCACCACCTGCCCACTGGATCCCATCCCTTCCACAATGATCCACACCATTTCACCAGACCTCTTCCCTTTCATCTTTACTATCATTAATGACTACATAACATCTGGTCATGTACCAACTCCACTTGAGGCAGCAAGGGTTATTCTTGGTATTTTTGGCACAGCATGGCAATGGTTTACTTCCTACCTGGAGGGATGGTCATATCAGGTGACATGGAAGGGATCCATATCTGCTCCATGCTGACTCTCCACTGGTGTCCCACAAGGCTCAGTGCTGGGTCCTCTACTATACTCCCTCTATATCTTGGTGAGGTCATAGTGGCAGCAGGGGTGTGGTCAAGCGTCAGCTGCAGACAGAAATGAGGCGGGTTGAACCCTGCAAGTAATGCGTGATGATTCTGTGTCGAGGTAATCCTCAAACTTAATGTCCGTGTGATTGATCAGTGGCTGCCGGCAGTTGCTGTTGTCTATGGCATCTTCAAATCCTGGTGATTGATCACATCGACAGTAAGTTTGAGGATTACGTCAATGCAAAATCATCAGGCATTACCTGCCGGTTCAACCCACCTCCTCTCCGCCCGCAACTGTCGCTCAACCACACCCCTGCTGCCACGGTCTTATCCTCACACGGGTTTTCATACTACTGCTATGTTGATGAAACTCAACTCATCCTCTAATTAGACATTCATGTTTCTGCATGGATTTCTGCATGTCTTGTGTACATCTCATCAGGGATGGCGGTTCATCAGCTGAATCTTAACCCCAGCAAAACTGAGCTGCTGTACATGGGTGAGCTTGCTGACATGGGAGATGCATTCCCTATGTCAAGATCTTGTGATCTCGCTGGGCAACTCGCAGATCTCTCCATCTGTCACTGCACACAACTTTGGGGTAACCATGGACAACCAACTCTCCCAACTGACAAATTTCTCCTAGCTGTCTGAACAGCTGTGTCACTGGCTGTCTTCAAATGAACACTGAAGACCTACCTTTTTACCAAGCACTTTCAGAGAAATGTCACCATTAAACTAGAATTAAATTTTTTTTTCTGATATTTATTGTTCTGTCACACAGTATTGTACTGTTAATTTTCGCACTTTAACAGAATTTGTGATTTCCTGTTTTTCACACCTCAATGCAGCAAAACTAGAATAGCCAACATGCATTTTGCAAAAATGCAATTCACTATTGGTAATCCCTACTTGTTCAACCGATTCGGACATCTAACTAAGACATGTCAAGACGTGGTAAAATAGGAAACAGCCCTCCTCACTTGCAAAAAGGACAGCAAGCCAGAATATGTTTTCTAAAACAAAAAAGACGATGCTAAATACAACAGTAATTCTATCAGTATTTAGTAAAAAAAAATGAGAGCAGAGAGATTTGCCTGCATGCAAGAGATTAAAAGGGATTTGAAAGCTGAGTTACTGGGTCTTATTAACTGTATTTATTGCATTTAGCTCTATGCCCAGAAAAAAAGTAGTGGAACTGTGGTAGGACAGCTAGTTTTCCATTAGCAAAAGCCTGTCTTCACCCATGTACCTACTAGTAATATGGCTACTAAGGTACTAACACAAAGATAATCATCTAACATTGCTAGCTAACATTATGGTAGCTACTTGTGTTGTTGCTAACCAGTTATTTAGCTAGGTGTAATTTTGAAAGTCCTACAGTTGCTTTCTGCTTGCCTACAAAGCAACTCTGTAAATCATGCTGGATAAGAGCATCTGATAAATGCCATTAATGCAAATGTAGTCCATACTCAAAAGGGTGAAAATATAAAGGGAATGCAAGGGTTAAATATCTTTACATGTACAAGCCTGAATTTGTTAAATACAAACTCAAAGTCTAGCCAAGCTTTAGTCACGTCTGATTTGGGACTTGGGAAAATGAGAACTGATATGTGTGGTTTTGATTTTGACAGCTTGTGGGAGGATGTGTCCAACAGCACAAACTGCAGACCAATTACTGCTTTTTAACTCTCTCATACCGCATTATTTCCCTTTTTTTCAAACCCGTCATTAAGTTATTGACATCTGCATAGACCATGTCTTGCACATGTGTATAAATACTCCATGAAGAACTCAAGATTTAGGAGGTTCTAGAAGGTTCGTTTAGAAGACCCACATAGGGTGCACAGGTTATATCTGCTCATACACACATCGAGGTAAGTGCAACAATCCCAAGTTTGAATTACATGCACTTTTAATGGATATTTTTGCAATTTTAATACATAGATTTAATACATATTGTATTTCAGGAAATCTGTTCAATGGTAAATGTGTTCCTATAAATACTGTCATGGATTAGAAACGATGTTTTGGGAACAAATCACTCTAATTATAAGTTACAGAATGCCTCAAATAAAGAAGGTAAGATCATAACAATGAAGGCAATACTGAAACACGTCAATGTTCTTTACTTTTAGTACCAGAGGTCCTCAGCACTTCATAGTCCTGTAATATTATATATCATAAGAACAGGACACACAACAAATCAAGCCATGCTGGTGATTTGGGCCATGCTTGCTGCAGCTCTCCCTCCTCCAACCAGCCAGACCTGCTTCAAGGCCAATTTGTCTCAGTGTCGCAACGTGGACTTCGCTCCAGGATCCAACCTAGCAGGAGAAGGCTTTGACATCACCACCATGCAACGGAAAGGGGCCTTTGTCCTTGACATGAGCTCCTGGATCCAGAACAACTCCTGCACTCTGTGTAAAAACCCCTACATGGGAGGTCAAGTGCAGAAGCTCCCAGTTTCTGTGGTGGATTGGAGACCAAGTCGGAGGTGCAACATGAAGTTGTCCAGCTCCGTCTACCAGTCCAGCGAGGCCCTGGTCAGTGCCAGCACCTCCTCTATCAAGAACAACTGGAAGGTAGGCTTGCAAATAATTACTCCAAAAGTCCAGGGATCACTGATGCTGGCAGGCAGTAACTCCAAGCTGGCCAAATATTCAATGGACAAAACCAAAAAAGACAAGTTCAGCTTCACCAGCCATGCTGTCTCTTGTGGATATTATAGGTAGGATGTGAAAACATGCATTTTGAAAAAGCCATATGTTGATTTCTATTTAATTATAAAAAAGACTGCATCATTTATCTTTCTTTGTGAGTTCTACTTTATGGTCTGACTTCTAGATACAGAGTTTCGAGCCGTGCACTCTTGCACCCTGAGCTAAGTAATGAATTTGAAAGTCTCCCTGCGACATACGATGAATCTACAAAGGACCTCTACTTCAGGCTGATTGACAAGTTTGGTACTCATTATATCACAAAGGTGAATGAGATAATAGATTTCTACAATAGAATATGGAGCAGACTCACCTACTGCAGTTTGAAAGTGATGAACAATGAATACAACTTCACAGTTTCAGAATGAATACACGTGTACTTTTGTTGACTGGAAACACTGTGGCTGTGTGCAGGTAAATCTGGGTGGAGAGGTTTACTCTGTGACCAGCATCAAGGAGTGCCAGGCGTCCCTGCAGGGTCTGAGTGTGGATGAGGTGAAGATGTGTCTGGATGTGGAGGCTTCTGTCAGTATGGGAATAGCTGCAAAACTGCAGACTGAGGCTCATCACTGCAAGCAGGCCAAGGACAAGATTCTGAGCAAAAAGAGCTTCTCCAGCAGCTTCAGTGACAGGTTTGTATCTCTTCCTCTCTGTAACCAACTTATTGTCGCATAATGTTGCAAATCACTGTTGATCAATAAGGCTCCCAAATGAACACTTGGGTCAGCTGGTTAAATTACTTCAAATAAATATTAAATTAAAATATTAGATTATTCCAAAAACATGTGCTTCTATCATCCCCAACAGGGAAACAAATGTGATTGGTGGCTACACTCAGAGTACTGACCTCCTTTTCTCATCAAGTAATGACCCAGAGGCCTATAAGGAGTGGGTCTCATCTCTGCCCGCTCACCCTGATGTGCTTTCCTACTCACTCGAGCCCCTTCACGAGTTGCTGCCCGCGAAGAAACCAATCCGAGTGCATTTGCGCAATGCCATCAAGGACTACATCCTCCAGAGGGCTCTGTTAAAAAACTGCACAAGCCCATGCAAGACCGGTGTGAAGACCAACCCTGAGGAGCCGTGCAGCTGCACCTGCCACAACAACCCGGGCGTGGCCCTCAACTGCTGCCCCACTCAGAGAGGATCTGCTCAAGTCACAGTAACTGCGATTAAAGCCACAGGTTTACATGGAGATTTCTTGGATGCGACAGATGCATTCGTGAAGATCCTCCTCAATGGTAAGATCAATGGAGGCCAGACATCTGTGATTCAGAATGACAACTCGCCCAGGTGGGACTGGGATTTCCATCTTGGAACTGTGGACCTTACTCATTTCAGCATTGTGAAGTTAGAGGTATGGGATGAGGACAGTAACTCAAATAATGACCTTCTTGGGGAATGCAATGTTCAACTGAAATCTGGAGTTGAGGAAAATGTCTGTGCACTCAATCACGGAGTGCTGTATTATAAAGTGCAGGTGAAGTGCATCCCTGGATTGACTGGTCCTTCATGCTTGGAGTACAATCCCTCTCCCATGGAGGCACAGCTGGAGAAAGCGTATGTCTCCCGGAACACTCACCCAATTCCCAGAGACATGCTGCTGGAGATGGGAGTGCTCCTTGATGAACGCATTCCCCGCTTCAACCAGAGCAACATTCGCAAAGTTAAAGGTCTTGAATTGTAGGCCAAATGTGTTCTTTGTACAACTAATACATATTCACACCAGCTATCATAATGTTTAAAGTAGAATAGCTGCAAATAATATTGGCACATTATTGCTAAACCTTTCCTGCTCATTTGTGCTGCCTTTTGCCTTTTTCAAAACTTAATAAAAGTCTAATGAAGCAAAATATTGCTACAATTGTGTAGTTTGTAAATTGCATATTAACACCAGCTATTATAATTTTTAAAGTAGAATATTTGCACATAATATTGGTGTATTATTACTATCTACTTTTCCTGCTCATTTGTGCTGCCATTGTCTTTTTTTTAAAGCCTAATAAGAGTCATGAAGCAATGTATTCTTGAAATATTGCTGAAGTATTCTTGAAAAAAAAAACAGATATTGTGTGGCATGTCCTATAAATGTTTTACATTTGCAAATTTTAAAAAGCATCAAGAAAACCTCCTCAAGAAAACCCGCAAGACTTACAGAATGTCAGAATTGCTACATGTGGTTTTGATTTTGAGAACTTGAGGGAAGATGTGTCCACCATGGCAGAACAACATAGTGGCTATTCTTTTCTCTCTTTGGTTCTAAAGAAAGCTTAGGTTAACATAAATCATATGTGTTTTGTTCTCCACTGAGTATCTAGATTTAGAGAATCTAGATTGAGAATCAACATCAACAACACTGCTGTAAAAAGGTAGACTTAAGAGGGTGGTTTGGATCCATGTGCAAGAAGTTTATTGCAAGCACACACACAATAGTCAAAGGAGTAATCCAAAAACAGAACCAGGTCATATGTGGTAGGTAAGAAATACTCAGAGTCCAAAACAATTCCAAAGTTTGATGTCAAGACACAGGCAGAGGTAGGTACACAGTAAATCCACAACAGGCCAAGATAAGGGCAGTTCCAAAAATCCACAAATAGAGATAGACAGGCAAAGCTCATACACAGGATCCAGTGAGAGTAACAAGGGCTCAGAACTTACTAGAATATATTGAGGCAGACTATAAGGCTTTGCTGTGAGTGCATGGTTTATATATGGTGCAAACAGTAAAATAGAAGCAGAAGAAGCCCTCCACAAAGTATCCCCTGAAGTAGTGGAACTAAGGAGCTCTCAGACACTGTAGGCAGGTGCTCCAACAACTGCCAGTGGGGGCAGAGGATTGGCTCTGGGTACCTGGTGTGAGCAAGTCTTTAGCATATTCAGCTTAGGATAAGTAGTGGCTCCACTCCTGCCGGTTGCTTGAGCAGTAGCTCCGCAGAAACCTCCCCACCTACCTATTCAGGAGTACACTCTGACTGTTAATCTGTGGATGATATCCTGAAGACAAACTGACAGTAATATTCAAGCATTTGCAGAAAGCTCAAAACTTGTGTGGTGCATTGAGCTCCCCTATCTGAGAATATATCTTCCAGGAGGCCGTAGAACCTAAATATCTCTTTAAAGTCAGTCACTGCAGTTTCCATGGCAGTGGAAAATTTAGGTAATAGCACAAGTCGGCAGGCTTTGGAAAAATAGTCAATGATGGTGAGGATTGTAGTATTGCCCTGAGATGGTGGGAGGTCAGTGATGAATTCACGTGCTATGTGAGATCAAGGACGTTGAGGAATAAATAAAGGTTCAAGGAGATCAGTGGGGAAATGTCTTGACATACATGATTGTGCACAAACTGAACATTCTCTCGCAAACCTCTCTACATCAGAGGCTAAATTTCTTCACCAGAATTTATAGTCAACTTACCTGGTGGTTCATTGGGTGCCTGGATGTCCCAAATTCAGCAAAATTGTGCACCCACTGGATGACATTTTCTCTCATGGAGTGGGGCACATAGGTTCTAGTAGGTGGACATTCTGGTGGAGGTGGATCACTGTGTTGCTCTCTGTTAATGTCGTCTATCATTTCCCAATGCACTGGGGCTACAATACAGGATTCTAGTCTTCTAGTGTCAGGAGAGGCATTTTCTAGAGGATTTTCATAAATACGCGACAAGACTACCTCTGTAGTTCTTTAGTTGTCTTTGGTTGCGGCTATGAAGTTAGTGCTTCCACTTTTGACTGGTCCATTTCCACACCTCTCTTATCCAGGATGTAAGCTAGGAACCTTACTGGTTTTTGGTGGAACACACATTTTTATATTTTTATGAATAGGTGATTGTCAAGAAGTTTTCTGAGCACTGATCTCACCTGCTGGACATGTTCCTCTTGGGATATCTGTACTTGACAGTGACATTGTTGAGGCTTCAATAGTGGATACAAGGCCAGAGTCCCCATCTTTTTTCTCTTCGAAGAAGAAACTTGTGACAGCTGAAGAAGTTGATGGGCAGATATACCCCTGTGCAAGTGCTTCACAATTGTATTCTTCCATTGATTTATTTTCTGGGATTGACAAAGGACATGCTCAGCATTTAGAGGGAGCAGCATCTGCCAGTAGGTTGATGACACAGTCCCAAGGACAATAAGGAGGTAGCTTGGAGGCCTTACCTTCACTAAAAACTTCAGCCAGGTCCTGATAGACTATGGGTATGTGCATCTAGATCAATAAACCAAGATGGCACCGCACGTGTGGCAGCCAGTCACAGTAGCTCTGCTTTCCTTTCTGCTTTTTTTGGTTTCTTATAATGTTTCTTGTCTTGTTTTTTGTATTTTTATGCACTTTATCAAACCCCTATGCAACTACACAACTAAGGGGTCCAAGCTGGCTACTTTTGCAGTATGCCTTGTACTCTTTTTTGGACTATTTGGAATTGCCTCTGGAGACCCCTTCAGTCACGGCTCCATTGTTTACACCCTGGATCAGCGGACTCACTGGTAACTCTGGATGGTTTTAAAATTCTATGGGCGGACAGGAAAGTTGCAGAAAGCAGTAAGAAGAAAGGAGGGGCCCTGGCGGTGTTTTTAAATGAGAAGTGGTGCAACCCAGCGCACATCAGTGTTAAGGAACAACGCTGCACCAAGGACATTGAGTTACTCGCTGTCAGCATTCAGCCATATTACCTTCCGAGGGAGTTTTCACACGTCATCACAATAAATGTGTACGTACCTCCTTCAGCCAATGCCACCGCTGCGTGCGAGCTATTACACAGTGTTGTAACTCAGTTACAGACCCGGCACCCGCAGTCTCTCCTTCTCATCTCTGGTGACTTCAAACATGCCTGTCTATCTTCCACTCTTCCCACATTCACACAATACGTCCAATGCCACACCAGAGACAATAAAACACTAGACCTGCTGTATGCAAATGTAAAGGGCACATACAGCTCCTTCTTGCTTTGTAAAAACAAGACAAATGTTCAAGGCTTAATCAATTATTAATGTTTATTTAAATTAGGTGTTGTTACACTCCTTATGTTACCAGGGGAATGAGGCCATGGGAGACAGGTGTGGCAAATCTCAAAAAGGGGCTTTAATGTAACAGAAGCTTTCTTTTCAGCCTTGTTCATCACACTCACCCTCACAGTTGGATGCACCTGCCCATGGCCCAAGTGGAAGTTCAGATACCATACGTCCACCCATCCAATTGCATTCATCCAACCTGAATGAAGGGTGACAAATTGGTGTAAACCAAACAGAGTGGAAAAGGTCACTGATAAAGTCACTGATAAAACAAAGACTGTGTGACTGTTAAGTGTAATACTTCTCTCTTTTTTAAATAAATATTATTATTATTATTTATTTATTTAGGATTTATTTTATTACAGACACAAAACTAACACCATAAAAAGTGGTCTAAGTATTTTATGCCTATGCAGTACAGTAACTATATATAGCTTTACATTTAAAAGCCTGAATTCTTTTATTACAGGAAAAGGATATGCAACAAGTCCCACCATGTTGCTGACTTGGGTAATGTTTGCCAAAACTCTCCCACCCCAACCAGCCAGAATTACTTCCAGGCTGATGAAACTCAATGTGTCAGTGTGGACTTCGCTTCAGGATCCAATCTAGCAGCAGAAGGCTTTAACATGAGCTCTTGGCTCCAGAACAACAAGTCCTGTATTCTGTGTAAAAACCCCTACATGAGAGGTCAAACACAGAAGCTCCTATTTGCGCAAGCCCCTTCATGAGTTGCTGCTAGCTAATAAACCAATCCAAGAGCCATCAATGGCTACATCCTCCAGATGGGCCTGTTGAAAAACTGCACAAGCCCATGCAAGACTGGTGTGAAGACCAACCCAGAGGAGCCATGCAGCTGCCACAACAACCTGGGTGTGACCCTCAACTGCTGCCCCACTTGGAAAGGATCTGCTCAAGTCGCCATAACTGTGATCAAAGATTTGTATGGAGATTCGTTTGGTCAGACAGACGCATTCATTAAGATCCTCCTCAACAAAAGTATCAACGCGGGGCAGATGTCCGTGATAGAGAGCAAAGTGCTCACTTGGAACTGGGATTTCCATCTTGAAATTGTGGACCTAATGCAGTACAGCAACTTGTAGCTGGAGGTGTGGGATGAGGACAGTGTCACAGATAACAATTTTCTCAGCGAATGCGCCACTCCACTTAAATCTGGAGTGGAGACGAATGTCTGTGCACTCGATTACAGAATGCTACATTATAAAATGGAGGTGAGAAACTGTATGTCTCCCGGCATGCTCGCCTGATTCCCAGAGGCATGCCGTTGGAGATGGGAGTGCTCCTCGATGAACGCATTCCCCGATTCAACCAGAGCAACATTCGCAAAGCTAAAGGTCTTGAATTGTAGACGAGTTGTGTTCTTTGCGCAGCTATTGCATATTCATGCCAGCTATCATAATGTTTAAAGTAGAATAGGTGCACATAATATTAGCAAATTATTACTAAACCTTTCCTACAGAAAATCTGTGTAGCTATGTGTGGTTTTTATTTTCACAGCCTGAGTGAACACATGTCCATGAGATCAGAATATCAGACTAACTATTGCTTTCAAAACTCTTCAGTTCTAAAGAAAGCTGTGAGATTAACATAAATCATATGTGTTTTGTTCTCTACACACACAATGAACACTCTACCAGTTCTGTACATCTAAGGTAATCTGAAAGCACTGATGAATAAACAAATCATGAGCAAAACGTACCAAAATGTAAGGTCTGAGCATCTAAGAAGCAAGTTGACAGTCGAAGTCTCCAGAAGAACTGTGGCTGCAAGATGCTCAGTAAAACTTACCGCTAATTATGTATATATATATATATATATATATATATATATATACATATATATATATATATATATATATATGTATATATATATAATCAGTGTGTGTGTGTGTGGATAAGTATTTACAAATAAATACATCAAACAATTACAAGATACAAGATTATTTCTTGCCACACACACACACACACATCTGTGTTGGTGGTGTACATTGTGATGTGTGATTAATGAAATGTTCATTAATGAGTCAGTACAAATTTAGGCAAAGAAAAAAGTGTTCAAATGTTGCGGTAGTACTGATGGATTAAACAGCAGCAGCAGTAGTGACTGGAGCTGATGTGTAACAGTAATGAATGCAGATATAACACAGTGTCACATTACGGTTTGTGTGAAAAAATACTATCGCAGTATAGACTGAGAGAAGCAGGGACTTTTCACCCGCGTCTGAAGAGCGAAGAGTTGAGTTCTCTGATGGCAGAAGGAAAGAAGCTCTTTCTGAAGCAGCATGTTTTTATCATCAAGAGTCTAAATGGGAGATTGCACTGATGGTTGATCATATCCAATTATTTTTAAGGCCTTGTGCACAGTGCCTTACTCTTGGTGTGTGAGTCAATATTGCCGTACCAGACAGTAATGTCAGCATATTTTGGATCATTGCTGAGTAGAACTCTATCAACAGCTACTTCTAAAGTCTATAATTCTTCAGTTTCCAGAGGATGTAGAGCTCTTTTGTGCCTTCTTGATGATGGTGGTGATATTGAGAAGTGCAAAAGTGCATGATCAGTATTACCAGGTGTGAAACAAGCATCTTTTCCTGTGGCCTTAAACTCACTTGTGCTGTGTTAATTTTAATTCCTCATGAAGGAGACAGATTTATTTTACTACAGATGCTAAATGAACACCATAAAAGTGGTGTAAGTATGTTTTGTCTATGCAGTGAAGCAACTTTAAAAAATTTTTTTTTTTAATACACAAACAGGACACGTCCCAAGTCCAGCCATGCTTTAGACACTTCTGATTTGGGCCTGATTGGACCTGCTTCAAGGCCAATGAGTCTCAGTGTGGCAATGTGGACTTCGCTCCAGGATCCAACCTAGCAGGAGAAGGCTTTGACATCACCACCATGCAACGGAAAGGGGCCTTTGACATGAGCTCCTGGATCCAGAACAACTCCTGTGGTGGATTGGAGACCAAGTCAGAAGTGCAACATGAAGTTGTCCAGCTCTGTCTACCAGTCCAGCGAGGCCCTGGTCAACGCCAGCACCTACCCTATTGAGAACAACTGGCAGTCAGACTTAATCGATCCAAAAGATCAGGAATCAAAGATACTGGCAGGCAGTAACTCCAAGCTGGCCAAATATTCAATGGAGAAAACCAAAAAAGACAAGTTCATCTTCACCAGGCATGCTGTCTCTTGTGGATACTAGAGACAGAAACCATTGGAGGCAGTAACTCCAAGCTGGGCAAATATTCCAAGGACAAGATTCTGAGCAAAAAGAGCTTCTCCAGCAGCTTCAGTGACAGGTTTGTATCTCTCATCACTGTCTCTCTCTGTAACCAACTTATTGTTGATATTGTTGCAAATCACTGTTGATCAATAAGGCACCCAAATGAACACTTAGTTCAGCTGGTTAAATTATTCCAAACATATAGAAAATATTAGATCATTCCAAAAACATGTTTTTGTCATCCCCAACAGGGAAACAAATGTGATTGGTGGCTACACTCAGAATACCGACCTCCTTTTCTCATCAAATAACGACCCAAAGGGCTTTAGAGAGTGGGTCTCATCTCTGCCCGCTCACCCTGATGTGCTTTCCTACTCGCTCGAGCCCCTTCACCAGTTGCTGCCGGAGGAGACAAAAATCCGAGAGCTTTTGTGCAATGCCATCAAGGACTACATCCTCCAGAGGGCTCTGTTAAAAAAACTGCACAAGCCCATGTAAGACTGGTGTGAAGACCAACCCTGATGCACCTGATGCACCTACCACAACGAACCAGGCGTGGCTCTCAACTGCTGCCCCACTCAGAGAGGATCTGCTGAAGTCAACATAACTGTGATCAAAGCCACAGATTTATATGGAGATTTCATGGGTACCACAGACGCATTTGTCAAGATCCTCCTCAATGGAGAGCTCAAAGGCCAGAGTGGGTCTCATCTCTGCCTGCTCACCCTGATGTGCTTTCCTACTCACTTGAGCCCCTTCACGAGTTGATGCCGGCTAAGGGGCGGAGGCGAGAGCATTTGCGTAACGCCATCAAGGACTACGTACTCCAGAGAGGCCTGTGGAAAAATTGCACGAGCCGTTGCAAGGTCGGAGTGAAGACCAATCCTAAGGAGCCATGCATCTGCAGCTGCCACCACATCAAGGGTGTGGCCCTCAACTGCTGCCCCACTCAGAGAGGAATTGCTCAGGTCACTGTAACTGCAATCAAAGCCACAGGTTTATGGGGAGATTACTTTAAACAGACGGATGGATTTGTCAAGCTCTTCCAAAAGGGAAAGATCTTCCGGGGCCAGACACCAGTGATCTGGAACAAAAACTCTCCAACATGGAACAGGGATTTCAATCTTGGAACTGTGAACCTTACGCAGTTCAGCAGTGTGAATCTGGAGGTGTGGGACAGGGACAACGGCTGGAATGATGACCTTCTTGGGAGGAGCACTGTTAAATTGAATTCTGGAATGCTGTATTATAAAGTGCAGGTGACATGCAACCCTCATTTGACTGGTCCTTCGTGCTCGAAGTACAATCCCTCTCCCATGGAGGCACAGCTGGAGAAACTGTACGTCTCCCGGAATGCTCGTCCGATTCCCAGAGGCATGCTGCTGGAGATGGGAGTGCTCCTCGATGAAAATTATTGTAGATAAGTGTGGTTTATTTTCACAGCCTGAGTGAACGCATGTCCATTAGATCAGAATATCAGACTGAATATTGCTTTCAAAAACTCTCTTTGGTTCTAAAGAAAGCTGTTAGATTAACATAAATCATATGTGTTTTGTTCTCTACACACACTATAAACACTCGACCAGTTCTGTACATCTAAGGTAATCTGAAAGCACTGATGAATAAACAAATCTTGAGCCAAACGTACCAAAATGTAAGGTCTGAGCATCTAGAATTCAACAGCATTGGAGTGTAATAATTGATAGTAACAGCCTAACACACAACACACACTCACGCATAAAATTTCACACTTTTTTTCAAGCCCCTCCAAATTTATAGACCTATTTATAGACCTATAAATCGTCCTGCCCCATGTCTTGCACATGGGTATAAATACCCCATGTAGAACTAAAGAAGAACATTTAAAAGATTCTAAAAGATTCATTTTGAAGGCCCATTTAAAGTGCACAGGTTTTATCTGCTCTCACACACATCAAGGTAAGTGAAACGAGCCCTACATTTGAATTAAGTCCACTTTTAATGGACATTTTCACAACTCGTTTTTTTTTTTTTCCCAATCACGTATATTGACTATTTGAGCAAATCTACTGAATGGTAAATATATTTCTAAACTATTTTCACAGATTAGGAACTATGTTTGGGGGTACAAGTCACTGTAATTATAAGCTACACAATGCTGATATCTATATCTATCTATCTATCTATCTATCTATATATATATATATATATATATATATATATATATATATATATATATATATAATATCTTACTCTTACATATATATATATATATATATATATATATATATATATATATATATACCAACATGTATATTGGTAGAACCAATATATATTGGTGTAAAGACCCCATACATTGTCATGACTGTATTATTTTTTTATAAATAAGTACATCAAACAATTACAAGATACAAGATTGTTTGTTGCCACACATCTGTGTTGGTGGTGATAATTTGGTTCACTAAACAAAGTGCAAGACAACAAGTGCATGAATGAAATATACATAAATGAGTCAGTACAAATTTTGCCAAAGACTGATGGACTGATGGTATTGATGGATTAAACAGCAGCAGCAGTGGTAACTCAAGTTGATGGGTAACAGTATTGAATGCAGATATAACACAGTGATACTTTCGCAGTATAGACTGTGAGTAGCAGGGACTTTTCACCCACGTCTGAAGAGCGAAGAGTTGAGTTCTCTGATGGCAGAAGGAGAGGCTCTTTCTCAAGCAGCATGTTTTTGTCATTAGGAGTCTGTGTCTTTAGCTAAATGGGAGATTGCACTGAGGGTTGATCATATCCAATTATTTTTAAGGCCTTGTGCACAGTGCCTTACTCTTGGTGTGTGAGTCAGTATTGCCATACTAGTAATGCAGGATGTCAGCATACTTTGGATCATTGCTGAGTAGAACTCTATCAGCAGCTGCTTCTATATTCTACAATTCTTCAGTTTCCAGAGGATGTAGAGCTTCTTTTGTGCCTTCTTGATGATGGTGGTGATATTGAGAAGTGCAAAAGTGCATGATCAGTATTAGCAGGTGTGACTATTTTATTACAGATGCTAAATGAACACCATAAAAGGTGGTGTATGTTTTGTCTATACAGTGAAGTAACTTGAAATTTTTTTTTATATTTACAAATCTGAATTTTTTAATGAAGAAACAGAACACACCGAAAGTCCAGCCATGCTTCAGACACTTCTGATTTGGGCCATCGTTGCCAATTTTTTCCCTCCTACAACCAGCCAGACCTGCTTCAAGGCCAATGAGTCTCAGTGTGGCAATGTGGACTTCGCTCCAGGATCCAACCTAGCAGGAGAAGGCTTTGACATCACCACCATGCAACGGAAAGGGGCCTTTGTCATTGACATGAGCTCCTGGATCCAGAACAACTCCTGTACTCTGTGTAAAAACCCCTACATGGGAGGTCAAGTGCAGAAGCTCCCAGTTTCTGTGGTGGACTGGAGACCAAGTCAGAAGTGCAGCATGAAGTTGTCCAGCTCTCTCTATGAGTCCAGCGAGGCCCTGGTCAGTGCCAGCACCTCCTCTGTCGAGAACAACTGGAAGGTAGACTTGCAAATAGTAACTCCAGCAGTTCAGGGATCACTGATGCTGGCAGGCAGTAACTCCAAGCTGGCCAAATATTCAATGGACAAAACCAAAAAAGACAAGTTCAGCTTCACCAGCCATGCTGTCTCTTGTGGATACTACAAGTAGGATGTGAAAGCTTTTATTTTGACAGTGCCCTCTAACGTTGCTTTCTATTTAATTATACAAATACAGCACCATTCATCATCGTTTTTGACTTCTACTTTATCATCTCTCTTTTAGATACAGAGTTTCGAGCCGTCCAGTCCTGCACCCTGAGCTAAATAATGAATTCGAAAGTCTCCCTAAGATATATCATGAGTCTACAAAGCACCTCTATTTCAGGCTGATTGACAAGTTTGGTACTCATTATATCACAAAGGTGAATGAGATCATTGTTTTCCACAGACTTTGAAGCAGCCTCGTCCACCTCAATTATAAAGTAGTCTATTTATGAACAATGAATACAACTTCACAGTTTCAAAATGAATACACGTGTCCTTTTGTTGACTGGAAACACTGTGGCTGTGTGCAGGTGACTCTGGGTGGAGAGGTTCGTTCTGTGACCAGCATCAAGGAGTGCCAGGCATCCCTGCAGGGTCTGAGTGTGGATGAGGTGAAGATGTGTCTGGACGTGGAGGCGTCTGTCAGTATGGGAATAGCTGCAAACCTGCAGACCGAGGCTCATCACTGCAAACAGGCCAAGGACAAGACTCTGAACAAAAAGAGCTTCTCCAGCAGCTTCAGTGACAGGTTTGTATCTCTCATCACTCACACTTTCTCTCTCTCTCTGTAACCAACTTATTGTTGATATTGTTGCAAATCACTGTTGATAAATAAGGCACCCAAATAAACATTTAGTTCAGCTGGATAAATTATTCCAAACATACATAAAATATTGGATGATTCCAAAAACGTGTTTTTGTCATCTCCAAAAGGGAAACAGATGTGATTGGTGGCTACACTCAGAGTGTTGACCTCCTTTTCTCGTCAAAAAATGACCCAAAGGCCTATAAGGAGTGGGTCTCATCTCTGCCCACTCACCCTGATGTGCTTTCCTACTCGCTCGAGCCCCTTCACCAATTGCTGCCGGCAAAGAAATTACTCCGAGTGCATTTGCGCAATGCCATCAAGGACTACATCCTCCAGAGGGCTCTGTTAAAAAACTGCACAAGCTCATGTAAGACCGGTGTGAAGACCAACCCTGAGGAGCCGTGTAGCTGCAGCTGCCACAACAACCCGGGCGTGGCCCTCAACTGCTGCCCCACTCAGAGAGGATCTGCTCAAGTCACCGTAACTGCGATCAAAGCCACAGGTTTATATGGAGATTACTTCACTCAGACAGACGCATTTGTCAAGATCCTCCTCAATGGTAAAATCAACGGAGGCCAGACGTCTGTGATCCCGGATAACAACTCGCCCACTTGGAACTGGGATTTCCATCTTGGAACTGTGGATGTAACTCATTTCAGCAGCGTGAAGCTGGAGGTGTGGGATGAGGACGGTGATTCAGATGATGACCTTCTCGGGGCATGCAACGTTCCACTGAAATCTGGAGTGGAGAAGAATGCCTGTGCACTCAATCACGGAGTGCTGTATTATAAAGTGCAGGTGAAGTGCATTCCTGGTTTGGCTGGTCCTTCGTGCACGGAGTACAATCCCTCTCCCATGGAGGCACAGCTGGAGAAACTGTACGTCTCCCGGAATGCTCGCCCGATTCCCAGAGGCATGCTGCTGGAGATGGGAGTGCTCCTCGATGAACGCATTCCCCACTTCAACCAGAGCAACATTCGCAAAGCTAAAGGTCTTGAATTGTAGACTAGTTGTGTTCTTTGCGCAGCTATTGCATATTCATGTCAGCTATCATAATGTTTAAAGTAGAATAGGTGCACATAATATTGGCACATTATTACTAAACCTTTCCTGCTCATTTGTGATGCCTTTTGCCTTTTTGAAAGCTTAGTAAATATCTCATGAAGCAAAATGTTGTGGAAATGTTCTTGATGAAAGTTAGATGTGCTCTTGACACCCACAAAGCCCATACAACCTACAGATAATTATTGTAGATAAGTGTGGTTTTTATTTTCATAGCCTGAGTGAACATGTGTCCATTAGATGTGAAGACCAACCCTGAGGAGCCATGAAGCTGCAGCTGCCACAACAACCCAGGCCAATAAAAATAATGGTTTACATTTGCAACTTTTAAAAAAAAAAGAATCTTCACACTGTTGGCACACCCACAAAGCCCACACAACCTACAGAAAATTATTGTAGATAAGTGTGGTTTTTATTTTCACAGCCTGAGTGAACACGTGTCCATTAGATCAGAATATCAGACTGAATATTGCTTTCAAAAACTCTCTTTGGTTCTAAAGAAAGCTGTTAGATTAACATAAATCATATGTGTTTTGTTCTCTACACACACTATAAACACTCTACCAGTTCTGTACATCTAAGGTAATCTGAAAGCACTGATGAATAAACAAATCATAAGCAAAACGTTCCACAATGTAAGGTTTGAGCAGCTAGAATTCAACAGCATTGCAATGTAATAATTAATAATAACAGCCTAACACACTACACACACTCACGCATATAATGCACGCTTTTGTTCAAGCACCTCCAAATTTATAGACCTATTTATAGACCTATAAATCTTCCTTCCCCATGCCTTGCAAATGGGTATAAAACCCCATGTAGAACTAAAGAAGAACATTTAAACAGTTCTAAAGGGTTCATTTTGAAGATCCATTTAAAGTGCACATGTTATATCTGCTCATACACACATCAAGGTAAGTGAAACGAGCCCTACATTTGAAATAAGTCCACTTTTAATGGACATTTTCACAACTTTTTTTTTCCCCCAATCACGTATATTGACTATTTGAGCAAATCTATTGAATGGTAAATATATTGCTAAACTATTTTCACAGATTAGAAACTATGTTTTGGGGTCCAAATCACTGTAATCATAAGCTACACAATCCTGATACTATATACAGTCAGGTCCATAAGTATTTGGACAGTGACAGTTTTAGTAATTATGCCTCTGTACTCCACCACAATGGATTTGAAATGAAGCAATCAAGATGTGACTGAAGTGTAGACTTTCAGCTTTAATTCAAGGGGTTTAACAAAAATATTGCATTAACCGTTTAGGAATTACAGCCAATTTTTACAGAGATCCTCCATTTTCATAGGCTCAAAAGTAATTGGACAAACTAATATAATCATAAATATTAGGATTATTTTTATTACTTGGAGGTAAATCCTTTGCAGTCAACGACTGCCCGAAGTCTGGACCCCATGGACATCACCAAATGCTGAATTTTCTCCCTTGAGATGCTTTGCAAGGTTTTTACTGCAGCCATCTTCAGTTGCTGCTTGTTTGTGGGTCTTTCTGCCTTCAGACTTGCCTTCAGTAAGTGAAAAGCATCTCAATTGGGTTGAGGTCAGGTGACTGACTCGGCCATTTAAGAACTCTACTGTGAAGCGCTCTCCTATCTGTGTTGCAGCATCTGACTGAATCTGAGCAGAAAGTAGCTCTATACACTTCAGAATTCATCCTCCTACTTCTATCAGCAGTCACATGATGTGGTATGCTTTGGATCATGAGCCCTTCCTTTCCTTCTCCATACTTTTCTCTTCCCATCATTCTGGTAAAAGTTAATCTTGCATCAGAACTGGTCAGGCTTTTTTTAGAGGTTTTTTTAACAAAGTCTAATCTGGCCTTTCTGTTCTTGAGTGTTACCAGTGGTTTGCATCTTGAGGCCATCCCCAAACTGTTCCCACAAATTTGGGAGCATGAAATTGTCCAAAATGTCTTGGTATGCTGAAGCATTAAGAGTTCCTTTCACTGGAACTAAGGGGCCAAGCCCAATCCCTGAAAAACATCCCCACACCATAATCCCCCTCCACCAAACTTTACACTTGGCGCAATGCAGTCAGGCAAGTACCGTTCTCCTGGCAACTGCCAAACCCAAACTCGTCCATCGGATTGCCAGACAGAGACGCGTGATTTGTTACTCCAGAGAACACGTCTTCACTGCTCTAGAGTCCAGTGGTGGCGTGTTTTACACCACTGCATCCGACGCTTTGCATTGCACTTGGTGATGTAAAGCTTGGATGCAGCCGCTCGGCCATGGAAACCCATTCCATGAAGCTCTCTACGCACTGTTCTCGAGCTAATCTGAAGGCCACACTAAGTTTGGAGATCTGTAGCTACTGACTCTTCAGAAAGTTGGTGACTTCTACGCACTGTGCGCCTCAGCATGCGGTGACGCTACTCTGTGATTTTACGTGGCCGACCACTTCGTAGCTGAGTTGCTGTTGTTCCCAATTGCTTCCACTTTGTTATAATACCACTAACAGTTGACCATGGAATATTTAGTAGTGAGGAAATTTCACAAATGGACTTATTGCACAGGTGGCAACCTATCACAGTACCACACTTGAATTCACTGAGCTCCGGAGAGTGATCCATTCTTTCACAAATGTTTGTAGAAGCAGTCTGCATGCCTAGGTGCTTGATTTTATACACCTGTGGCCATGGAAGTGATTGGAACACCTGAGTTTTTTTGCCGGGAGTTTCTTGCCTGCGTCGGCGTCTTAACTATACTGTTTCTTTCTTTTTTAAATCAATGATTTTGCCCTATCATTTTCTTCCATCTTCCATCCATCTCTTGTATGTTTCACGTTCTCTTGTACCGTATTTTGATTTTTTTTTCTCTCGAAGAGCGCTTTTGTATTTTGTCAAGACAGCGAGCGGAGAGCATCCACACTGGATCCACGCTGTCTAAAATAATATCAAGTCAAGTCAAGTCAAGTGGAGTTTATTGTCATTTCAGCCATATACAAGTACATAGTGAAATGAAACAATGTTTCTCCAGGACCAAGGTGCTACATAAGATGACACAGAACGACACAGAACTATGGGGACTACATCAATTAAAAATAAAGTGCACAAGTGCAAACGTGCGGAAGCACAAGACAGTACAATAACTACAACGCCAACAAGTACGCAGTTCTGTTTGAAAGTGACCAAGTGACAATAGTGCAAATAATACAGAGTTTGATATAAATAGCTGAAGTAATGTAAACATAATGGTATTGTATTATGTGTAAACATAATAGTAGCAGCAGCAGCATAAAACATGTGCAAAACGTGTAAAACATGTGCATGGAGGATGTTCAGTTGTGTGTATGTGTGTATATGTATGTGTGTGTGTGTGTTCCTTCCTTCAGTCCAGTTCTAGGTGTTGAGGAGTCTGATGGCATGAGGGAAGAAACTATTGCACAGTCTGGTCGTGAGGGCCCGAATGCTTCGGTACCGTTTACCAGACGGCAGGAGGGTGAAGAGTGTGTGAGAGAGGTGTGTGGGGTCATTCACAATGCTGGTGGCTTTGCGGATGCAGCTGGAGGTGTAAATGTCCGAGATGGAGGAAAGAGAGACCCCGATGATCTTCTCAGCTGTCCTCACTATCCGCTGCAGGGTCTTGCGATCTGAGACAGTGCAATTCCCAAACAAGGCAGTGATGCAGCTGCACAGGATGCTCTCAATAGTCCCTCTGTAGAACATGGTGAGGATGAAGGGTGGGAGATGTGCTTTCCTCAGCCTTCGCAGAAAGTACAGGCGCTGCTGGGCTTTTTTCGTTATGGAACTGGTGTTGAGCGACCAGGTGAGGTTCTCACAAAGAAACTTGGTGCTCTTGACGATCTCCATGGAGGAGCTGCCAATGTTCAGCGGAGAGTGGTCACTCTGTGCTCTTCTGAAGTCAACAACCATCTCTTTAGTTTTGTCCACATTCAGGGATAGGTTGTTGGCTCTGCACCAGTCCGTTAGCCGCTGCACCTCCTCTCTGTATGCTGACTTGTCGTTCTTGCTGATGAGACCCACCACGGTCGTGTCATCAGCGAACTTGATGATGTGATTTAAGCTTTGCATTGCTACACAGTCGTGAGTCAGCAGAGTGAACAGCAATGGACTGAGCACACAGCCCTGTGGGGCCCCAGTGCTCAGTGTGGTGGTGTTGGAGATGCTGTTCCCAATCCGGACTGACTGAGGTCTCCCGGTCAGGAAGTCCAGGATCCAGTTACAGAGGGAGGTGTTCAGGCCCAGCAGGTTCAGCTTTCCAATCAGGTGCTGAGGAATGATTGTATTGAATGCTGAACTAAAGTCTATGAACAGCATTCTAACATAAGTGTCTTTATTGTCCAGGTGGGTGAGGGCCAGAAGGAGGGCGGTGGTGATGGCGTCATCTGTTGAGCGGTTGGGGCGGTAAGCAAATTGCAGGGGGTCCAGTGAAGGGAGGCAGCAGGGTCTTGATGTGCCTCATGACGAGCCTCTCGAAGCGCTTCATGATGATGGGTGTAAGTGCAACGGGACGGTAGTCGTTGAGGCAGGACACTGAAGACTTCTTTGGCACGGGGACGATGGTGGTAGCCTTGAAGCACGTCGGAACAACGGTGCTGCACAGGGAGATGTTGAAGATGTCCGTGAAAACATCTGCCAACTGGTCTGCACATCCCCTGAGCACCCTGCCAGGAATGTTGTCTGGTCCAGCAGCCTTTCGTGGGTTAACTCTGTGTAGAGTCTTCCTCATGTCGGCTGTGGTTAGACACAGCACCTGGTCATTGGGAGAAGGGGTGGTCTTCCTCGCCGTCACGCCGTTCTGTGCCTCGAACCGAGCGTAGAAGTCGTTCAGCGCATCTGGGAGGGAGGCATCACTGTCACAGGCAGATGGTGGTGTCCTGTAGTTTGTGATGTTCTGGATGCCCTGCCACATGCGCCGTGTGTCTCTGCTGGCCTTGAAGTGGTTGTGGATTCTCTGAGCGTGTGTGCGCTTTGCTTCTCTGATGGCCCGGGACAGTTTGGCGCGCGTTCCTCAGTAGCGCGCGGACCTCTGCAGTCATCCACGGCTTCTGGTTGGAGCGTGAGGTGATGGTCGTGGAGACGGTGATGTCATCAATGCACTTGCTGATATAGCAGGTCACTGATGTTGCGTATTCCTCCAAGTCGGTGAAGTCTCCGTCAGTTGCCGCTTCCCTGAACATGTGCCAGTCAGTGTGTTCAAAACAGTCCTGAAGAGCAGAGATGGCTCCTGCTGGCCAGGTTTTCACCTGCTTCAGAACCGGTTTGGTTCGTTTGGAACAAATATCAACCCACCCATAGTGGTGGTTACACTTGATTTAATACTAACATTCAATATTAAATATTAAATAGGATTAAATATAGAAAATATAGTCTCATTTCCGCAGTCTGAAGCTATCTCAGATCATTACCTCATCTCATTTAAAATGTGTCTTAATCATAATATATGCACCTCACCACACTACCGCGTCAAACGTACTTTCACGTCAACAACTGCACAGAGTTTTATCAGTAATCTCCCAGATTTATCAACCATGATTGGATCACCGTCTGATCCCAAAGAACATGACCAGGCAACTGAATGCTTAGAATCAAAGTTCTGCAACTCGCTATATAAGGTAGCTCCACTTAAAAGAAAAATAATTAGGGAGAAAAAGCTAGCACCCTGGTATAGCGATCACACACGAACTTTAAAACAGACCACTCGAAAACTAGAATGTAAATGGCGTCAAACTAATGCAATAGTATTTCAAATAGCATGGAAGGAGAGCCGTCTGAGCTATAGGAAAGCTCTTAGTGCTGCTAGATCAATGTATCTCTCCACCCTAATTGAAGATAACAGAAATAATCCTAGATTCTTATTTAATACTGTAGTAAAATTAACTAGGAATAAAACCACAATAGAAACACACACACAATCATTATATAGCAGCAATGACTTCATGAATTTTTTCAATGGTAAAATTGAAAATATAAGGCAAGAAATTCAGACTACTAATTTAAAACCGGACAGTTTTATAACTAACCCTGTAGATGATAATATAATAATCTCAGATCAGCAATTACAATGTTTTACTCCCCTTGAAGAGACTGAACTAATTTCACTAATTTCATCATCAAAATCATCAACCTGTATGCTAGATCCTTTACCTACTTGTTTCTTCAAACAGATAATTCCTGAAACAATCAAACCTCTTTTAAAGATAGCCAATGCTAAGGGAAGAATTGATTATGTACCTAAATCTTTCAAATTAGCAGTTATCAAGCCCTTGATTAAAAAAACCTGACCTTGACCCCTGTCAGCTGTCTAACTATAGACCAATATCAAACCTCCCCTTTATCTCCAAGGTCCTAGAAAAGGTTGTAGCACAGCAGCTATGCTCATACTAACATACGAATAACAGTCAGGATTTAGCCCTCATCATAGCACAGAGACAGCACTGGTTAAACTTGTAAATGACTTACTACTGGCCTCTGATCAGGGTTGTGTCTCCTTGCTTGTGCTGCTTGACCTTAGTGCAGCTTTTTTTTTACCATTGATCATGCTATTCTCCTCGATAGACTAGAAAATGTAGTAGGCATTAAGGGAACAGCCCTTTCCTGGCTCAGGTCTTATTTGACTGATTGTTATCAGTTTGTAAACGTAAATGGTGACTTCTCTTCTCATACTAAGGTAAAGTTTGGTGTCCCGCAAGGCTCTGTTTTAGGCCCACTGCTCGTTTCTCTATATATGCTACCTCTGGGCAAAATTATTCGTAAACATGGCATTAGCTTCCACTGTTACGCTGATGACACACAGTTGTATGTTTCAGCAAATCCAGATGACAGATACCAGCTTAATAAAGTTGAGGAATGTGTAAAAGACATTAGAAACTGGATGCTTATTAACTTTCTCTTACTTAATTCTGACAAGACAGAAGTACTTGTACTAGGACCACATGCAGCTAGAAGTAAGCTTTATGATTACATAATGACTCTGGATGGCCTTTCTGTTTCATCATGTGCAGCAGTAAAAGACCTTGGTGTGATTATCGACTCTAGTCTTTCTTTTGAAGCTCATGTAGATAATATAACTAGGATCGCTTTCTTTCATCTCAGAAATATTGCTAAAATAAGAAATATATTGTCACTACACGATGCAGAAAAATTAGTTCATGCTTTTGTTACTTCTAGGTTGGATTATTGTAATGCCTTACTGTCTGGATGCTCCAGTAGATGCATAAACAAGCTCCAGTTAGTCCGGAATGCAGCAGCAAGAATCCTTACTAGAATCAGAAGATATGACCACATCACCCCTATCTTATCCACACTGCAGTGGCTCCCAATCAAATTTCACATTGATTATAAAATACTACTATTGACCTATAAAGCACTAAATGGACGCGCGCCACAGTACCTGAGTGAACTTTTGGTCTTTTATGATCCGCCACGCCTACTCAGATCAAAAGGTGCAGGCTATTTTTGGTACCTCGAATAATGCGTGCTACAGCTGGGGGTAGAGCTTTCTCTTACAAAGCCCCACAGTTATGGAACAGCCTTCCACTTAGTGTTCGGGACTCAGACACAGTCTCAGTGTTTAAGTCTAGGCTGAAAACATATTTGTTTAGTCACTATACAATGTATAGAGTGTTGTGGTGAACTGGATGTTTGGATGCTGTCGCCCCCCCACTCTCACGCGTTCACTCAGGTTTGTCGACGGTGGAATGGCTGGCTGCCTATTGTACTGTAATGGCTTGGGACTGCGGTTGCTGTGGTGGCTTTGGGGCTGCAGTTGCCACGAGCACCTTCATACTCAGGACTCCATCAGTGGACAGTGAATAGATTTTAACCAACCGGACTTCTTGCAAAAACTGTGATGAATTTACTGGCTGCACAATTGCATTATTTGTCCATATAGTACACAATAATAGAAGGGATTTATTTATAATTGCACTATCCGTTGCACCCAGATGAGGATGGGTTCCCTTTTAAGCCTGGTTCCTCTCAAGGTTTCTTCCTCATATCATATCAAGGAGTTTTTCCTTGCCACCGTCACCTCTGGCGTGCTCATTAGCGATAAATTCATATGTTTACAATATATTTTTTGTGAATCCATTTATTTCTGCAAAGCTGCTTTGTGACAATGTCCATTGTTAAAAGCGCTATACAAATAAAATTTAATTGAATTGAATAATTTGGAGGGGTGTCCCAAATCATTATGGGGCCTTTACACCTAGGAACCAGGCTTAAAAGGGAACCCATCCTCATCTGGGTGCAACGGATAGTGCAATTATAAATAAATCCCTTCTATTATTGTGTACTATATGGACAAATAATGCAATTGTGCAGCCAGTAAATTCATCACAGTTTTTGCAAGAAGTCCGGTTGGTTAAAATCTATTCACTGTCCACTGATGGAGTCCTGAGTATGAAGGTGCTCGTGGCAACTGCAGCCCCAAAGCCACCACAGCAACCGCAGTCCCAAGCCATTACAGTACAATAGGCAGCCAGCCATTCCACCGTCGACAAACCTGAGTGAACGCGTGAGAGTGGGGGGGCGACAGCATCCAAACATCCAGTTCACCACAACACTCTATACATTGTATAGTGACTAAACAAATATGTTTTCAGCCTAGACTTAAACACTGAGACTGTGTCTGAGTCCCGAACACTAAGTGGAAGGCTGTTCCATAACTGTGGGGCTTTGTAAGAGAAAGCTCTACCCCCAGCTGTAGCACGCATTATTCGAGGTACCAAAAATAGCCTGCACCTTTTGATCTGAGTAGGCGTGGCGGATCATAAAAGACCAAAAGTTCACTCAGGTACTGTGGCGCGCGTCCATTTAGTGCTTTATAGGTCAATAGTAGTATTTTATAATCAATGTGAAATTTGATTGGGAGCCACTGCAGTGTGGATAAGATAGGGGTGATGTGGTCATATCTTCTGATTCTAGTAAGGATTCTTGCTGCTGCATTCCGGACTAACTGGAGCTTGTTTATGCATCTACTGGAGCATCCAGACAGTAAGGCATTACAATAATCCAACCTAGAAGTAACAAAAGCATGAACTAATTTTTCTGCATCGTGTAGTGACAATATATTTCTTATTTTAGCAATATTTCTGAGATGAAAGAAAGCGATCCTAGTTATATTATCTACATGAGCTTCAAAAGAAAGACTAGAGTCGATAATCACACCAAGGTCTTTTACTGCTGCACATGATGAAACAGAAAGGCCATCCAGAGTCATTATGTAATCATAAAGCTTACTTCTAGCTGCATGTGGTCCTAGTACAAGTACTTCTGTCTTGTCAGAATTAAGTAAGAGAAAGTTAATAAGCATCCAGTTTCTAATGTCTTTTACACATTCCTCAACTTTATTAAGCTGGTATCTGTCATCTGGATTTGCTGAAACATACAACTGTGTGTCATCAGCGTAACAGTGGAAGCTAATGCCATGTTTACGAATAATTTTGCCCAGAGGTAGCATATATATATATATATACATATATAGGTGTAAAGGCCCCATGCATTGTCATGACTGTATTTGTTTTTATAAATAGGTAAAACATTGTGATTACAAGACACAAGATTGTTTGTTGTCACACATCTGTGTTGGGGGTAACAGTAATGAATGCAGATATAATACAGTGATACATTACGGTTTGTGTGGAAAAATAGCAGGGTAGCAGCAGGGACCTTTCACCCACATATGAAGAGTGAAGAGCTCTCTGATGGCAGAAGGAAATAAGCTCTTTCTGAAGCAGCATGTTTTTGTCATCACGAGTCTGTGTCTTTAGCTAAATGGGAGATTGCACTGATGGTTGATCATATACAATTATTTTTAATGCCTTGTGCACAATGCGGTACTCTTGAAAGTCCAATAAAATAATGGTTTACATTTGCAACTTCAGTTCACTGTGGGCTTTGTTGGCACAACCACGAAGCCCACACAACCTACAGAAAATTTCTGTAGCTACGTGTGGTTTTTATTTTCACAGCCTGAGTGAACGCATGTCCATTAGATCAGAATATCAGACTGAATATTGCTTTCAAAAACTCTCTTTGGTTCTAAAGAAAGCTGTTAAATTAACATAAATCATATGTGTTTTGTTCTCTACACACACTATAAACACTCTACCAGTTCTGTACATCTAAGGTAATCTGAAAGCACTGAAAAATAAACAAATCATGAGCAAAACGTACCAAAATGTAAGGTTTGAGCAGCTAGAATTCAACAGCATTGCAATGTAATAATTAATAATCTCAGCCTAACACACTACACACACTCACGCATATAATGCACACTTTTGTTCAAGCCCCTCCAAATTTATAGACCTATTTATAGACCTATAAATCGTCCTGCCCCATGTCTTGCACATGGGTATAAATACCCCATGTAGAACTAAAGAAGAACATTTAAAAGGTTCTAAAGAGTTCATTTTGAAGCTCCATTTAAAGTGCACAGGTTATATCTGCTCTCACACACATCAAGGTAAGTGAAACGAGCCCTACATTTGAAATAAGTCCACTTTTAATGGACATTTTCATAACTTGTTTTTTTTTTCAGTCTCGTATATTGACTATTTGAGCAAATCTATTGAATGGTAAATATATTTCTAAATTATTGTCACAGATTAGGAACTATGTTTTGGGGTCTAAATCATATAATCTAAATCATGTAATTATAAGCTACACAATGCTGATATCTATCTATCTTTCTATCTATCTTTCTATCTATCCATCTATCTGTGTGTGTATATAAATATATATATATATATATATATATATATATATATATATATATATATATATATATATATATATATATATACACACACACAGTCAGGTCCATAAGTATTCGGACAGTGACAATTTTGGTAATTTTGTCTCTGTACTCCACCACAATGGATTTGAAATGAAGCAATCAAGATGTTACTGAAGTGGAGACTTTCAGCTTTAATTCAAGGGGTTTAACAAAAATATTGCATTAACTGTTTAGGAATTACAGCCATTTTTTAGAGAGTCTCTCCATTTTCACAGGCTCGAAAGTAATTGGACAAACTAATATAATAATAAATATTACGATTATTTTTATTACTTGGAGGTAAATCCTTTGCAGTCAATGACTGCCTGAAGTCTGGACCCCATGGACATCACCAAATGCTGACTTTTTCTCCCTTGAGATGCTTTGCCAGGTTTTTACTGCAGTCATCTTCAGTTGCTGCTTGTTTGTGGGTCTTTCTGCCTTCAGACTTGCCTAAGTGAAAAGCAGCTCGATTGGGTTGAGGTCAGGTGACTGACTTGGCCATTTAAGAACATTTAATTTCCAAGCTTTTGGTTTGCTTTTACAGTATGTTTTGGGTTGTTATCTATCTCTACTGTGAAGCGCTGTCCTATCAGTTTTTCAGCATTTGACTGAATCTGAGCAGAAAGTAGCTCTATACACGTCAGAATTCATCCTCCTACTTCTATCGGCAGTCACATGATGTGTTATGCTTTGGATCATGAGCCCTCCCTTTCCTTCTCCATACTTTTCTCTTCCCATCATTCTGGTACAAGTTAATCTTGCATCAGAACTGGTCAGGCTTTTTTTTAAGAGGTTTTTTAGCAAAGTCTAATCTGGCCTTTCTGTTCTTGAGTGTTACCAGCAGTTTGCATCTTGAGGTAAACCATGTGTATTTGCATTCATGTAGGTGGCTCTTGATTGTAGACTTTGACAATGATATGCCTACCTCCTCCAGAGTGTTCCTGACTTGGCTTGATGTTGTGAAGGGGTTTTTCTTCAATAAGAAAAGAATTCTGCAATCATCCACTTCAGTTGTTTTTCTGTGGTCTTCCAGGCCTTTTGGTGTTGCTGAGCTCGCCAGTGCATTCCTTCTTTTTAAGAATGTACCAAATTGTTGATTTGGCCCTCCTAAATTTTCTGCTATCTCTCTGATAGGTCTGTTTTGGTTTTTCAGCCTAACGATGGCCTCCTTCAATTGCATCAACAGCTCTTTGGACTGCCCTAGTGGGAGTTCCCATAAACATCTATGAAATGCAAATTCAACACTTGGAATGAGCTCCAGACCTTTCACTCCTTAATTTATCATGAAATATGGAGGAAACAGGCCACAGCTGGCCATGAAAATGCTTATCAGCCAATTACTTTTGACCCTGTGAAAATGGAGGGACTCTGTAAAAAAATCACCAATGTATATGTATAGGTGAAAAGGCCTCATACATTGTCATGACTGTATTTTTTTTATAAATAAGTACATCAAACAATTACAAGACACAAGATTCGTTGCCACACATCTGTGTTGGTGGTGGTAATTTGGTTCACTAAACAAAGTGCAAGACAAAATGTGCATGAATGAAATATACATTAATGAGTCAGTACAAATTTTGCCAAAGCCTGATGGACTGATGGTATCGATGGATTAAACAGCAGCAGCAGTGGTAACTGAAGTTGATGGGTAACAGTGTTGAATGCAGATATAACACAGTGATACTTTCGCAGTATAGACTGTGAGTAGCAGGGACTTTTCACCCACGTCTGAAGAGCGAAGAGTTGAGTTCTCTGATGGCAGAAGGAAAGAAGCTCTTTCTGAAGCAGCATGTTTTTGTCATCAGGAGTCTGTGTCTTTAGCTAAATGGGAGAGTGCACTGATGGTTGAACATATCCAATTATTTTTAAGGCCTCGCACACAATGCCTTACTCTTGGTGTGTGAGTCAGTATTGCTGTACCAGACAGTAATGCAGGATGTCAGCATACTTTGGATCATTGCTGAGTAGAACTGTATCAGCAGCTGCTTCTATACTCTACAATTCTTCAGTGTGCAGAGGAAGTAGAGCTCTTTTGCGCTTTCTTGATGATGGTGGTGATATTGAGAAATGCAAAAGTGCATGATCAGTATTAGCAGGTGTTACACAAGCATCTGTTCCTGTGGCCTGAAACTCACTTGTGCTGTGTTAATTTTAATTTATCATAAAGGAGACAGATTTATTTTATTACAGATGCTAAATGAACACCATAAAAGTGGTGTAAGTATGTTTTGTCTATGCAGTGAAGTAACTTAATTTTTTTTTTTTATATATTTACAAATTTGAATTTTTTAATACAGAAACACGACACAGTGAAAGTCCAGCCATGCTGCAGACACTTCTGATTTGGGCTGTCTTTGCCAATTTTCTCCCTCCTCCAACCAGCCAGACCTGCTTCAAGGCCAATGAGTCTCAGTGTCGCAATGTCGACTTCGCTCCAGGATCCAACCTAGCAGGAGAAGGCTTTGACATCACCACCATGCAACGGAAAGGGGCCTTTGTCATTGACATGAGCTCCTGGATCCAGAACAACTTCTGCACTCTGTGTAAAAACCCCTACATGGGAGGTCAAGTGCAGAAGCTCCCAGTTTCTGTGGTGGACTGGAGACCAAGTAAGAAGTGCAAAATGAAGGTGTCCAGCTCTGTCTACCAGTCCAGCGAGGCCCTGGTCAGTTCCAGCACCTCTTCTATTGAGAACAACTGGCAGTCAGACTTGCAAATAGTAACTCCAAAAGTTCAGGGATCACTGATGCTGGCAGGCAGTAACTCCAAGCTGGCCGAATATTCAATGCAGAAAACCAAAAAAGACAAGTTCAGCTTCACCAGTCATGCTGTCTCTTGTGGATACTACAAGTAGGATGTGAAAATTTGTATTTTGACAGTGCCTTCTAACGTTGATTTCTATTTAATCATACAAATACAGCATCATTCCTCATTGTTTTTGACTTATACTTTATGGTCTGTCTGTTAGATACAGGGTTTCGAGCCATCCACTCCTGCACCCAGAGCTGATTAATGAATTCGGAAGTCTCCCTGAGACATATGATGAGTCTACAAAGCACCTCTATTTCAGGCTGATTGACAAGTTTGGTACTCATTATATCACAAAGGTGAATGAGATCATTGTTTTCCACAGACTTTGAAGCAGTCTCGTCCACCTCAGTTATAAAGTAGTCTATTTATGAAGAATGAATACAACTTCACAGTTTCAGAATGAATACACGTGTGCTTTTGTTGACTGGAAACACTGTGGCTGTGTGCAGGTGACTCTAGGTGGAGAGGTTCATTCTGTGACCAGCATCAAGGAGTGCCAGGCGTCCCTGCAGGGTCTGAGTGTGGACGAGGTGAAGATGTGTCTGGATGTGGAGGCTTCTGTCAGTATGGGAATAGCTGCAAACCTGCAGACTGAGGCTCATCACTGCAAGCAGGCCAAGGACAAGACTCTGAACAAAAAGAGCTTCTCCAGCAGCTTCAGTGACAGGTTTGTATCTCTCATCACTCACACTTTCTCTCTCTCTCTGTAACCAACTTATTGTTGATATTGTTGCAAATCACTGTTGATAAATAAGGCACCCAAATAAACATTTAGTTCAGCTGGATAAATTATTCCAAACATACATAAAATATTGGATGATTCCAAAAACGTGTTTTTATCATCTTCAAAAGGGAAACAGATGTGATTGGTGGCTACACACAGAGTGTTGACCTCCTTTTCTCATCAACTAATGACCCAAGGGCCTATAAGGAGTGGGTCTCATCTCTGCCCGCTCACCCTGATGTGCTTTCCTACTCACTCGAGCCCCTTCATGAGTTGCTGCTGGCGAAGAAACCAATCCGAGTGCATTTGCGCAATGCCATCAAGGACTACATCCTCCAGAGGGCTCTGTTAAAAAACTGCACAAGCCCATGTAAGACCGGTGTGAAGACCAACCCTGAGGAGCCGTGCAGCTGCAGCTGCCACAACAACCCAGGCGTGGCCCTCAACTGCTGCCCCACTCAGAGAGGATCTGCTCAAGTCACCGTAACTGCGATCAAAGCCACAGGTTTATATGGAGATTACTTCACTCAGACAGACGGATTTGTCAAGATCCTCCTCAACGGACAGATCCCCAGAGGCCAGACATCTGTGATCCCGGATAACGACTCACCCTACTGGGACTGGGATTTCCATCTTGGAACTATGGACATTACTCATTTCAGCAGCGTGAAGCTGGAGGTGTGGGACGAGGACAGTGATTCAGATGATGACCTTCTTGGGGCATGCAACGTTCCACTGAAATCTGGAGTGGAGAAGAATGCCTGTGCACTCAATCACGGAGTGCTGTATTATAAAGTGCAGGTGAAGTGCATCCCTGGATTGGCTAGTCCTTCGTGCACAGAGTACAATCCCTCTCCCATGGAGGCACAGCTGGAGAAACTGTACGTCTCCCGGAATGCTCGCCCGATTCCCAGAGGTATGCTGCTGGAGATGGGAGTGCTCCTCGATGAACGCATTCCCCACTTCAACCAGAGCAACATTCGCAAAGTTAAAGGTCTTGAATTGTAGACCAGTTGTGTTCTTTGTGCATCTATTGCATATTCTCATCATAATGTTTAAAGTAGAACAGGTGCACATAATATTGGCGTATTATTACTAAACCTTTCCTGCTCATGTGTGATGCCTTTTGCCTTTTTGAAAGCTTAATAAATGTCTCATGAAGCAAAATGTTGTGGAAATATTCTTGATGAAATTTAGATGTTGTGTTGAGAATACAATCAAATAATGGTTTACTTTTGCAACTTTTAAAAAGCATCTTCACACTGTTGGCACACCCACAAAGCCCACACAACCTACAGAAAATTTGTATAGCTATGTGTGTTTTTTATTTTCACAGCCTGAGTGAACACATGTCCATTAGATCAGAATAACAGATTGAATATTGCTTTCAAAAACTCTCTTTGGTTCTAAAGAAAGCTGTTAGATTAACATATGATTTATGTGTTTTGTTCTCTACACACACAATAAACACTCTACCAGTTCTGTACATCTAAGGTGCTCTGAAAGCACTGAAAAATAAACAAATCATAAGAAAAACGTACCAAAATGTAAGGTTTGAGCAGCTAGAATTCAACAGCATTGCAATGTAATAATTAATAATAACAGCTTAACACACTACACACACTCACGCATATAATGTCAAACTTTTGTTCAAGCCCCTCCAAATTTATGGACCTATTTATAGACCTATAAATCATCCTGCCCCATGTCTTGCACATGGGTATAAATACCCCATGTAGAACTAAAGAAGAACATTTAAAAGGTTCTAAAAGATTCATTTTGAAGACCCATTTAAAGTGCACAGGTTATATCTGCTCATACACAAGTCAAGGTAAGTGAAACGAGCCCTACAGGAAATAAGTCCTCTTTTAATGGACATTTTCATAACTCGTTTTTTTTCCAATCACGTATATTGACTATTTGAGCAAATCTACTGAATGGTAAATATATTTCTAAATTATTGTCACAGATTAGGAACTATGTTTTGGGGTCTAAATCACTGTAATTATAAGCTACACAATGCTGATATGTATATCTATCTATATCTATCTATCTATCTATCTATCTGTATATATATATATATATACACACACACACTTATATATATATATATATATATATATATATATATATATATATATATATATATATATATATATATATATATATAGATAGTCAGTAAGTATTTGGACAGTGACAATTTTGGTAATTTTGCCTCTGTACTTCACCACAATGAAATGAACTACATGAATGAAGCAATCAAGATGTGACTCAAGTGTAGACTTTCAGCTTTAATTCAAGGGGTTTAACAAAAATATTGCATTAACTGTTTAGGAATTACAGCCATTTCTTTTACAGAGTCCCTCCATTTTCATAGGCTCAAAAGTAATTGGACAAACTAATATATTAATAAATATTAGGATTATTTTTATTACTTGGAGGTAAATCCTTTGCAGTCAATGACTGCCCGAAGTCTGGACCCCATGGACATCACCAAATGCTGACTTTTTCTCCCTTGAGATGCTTTGCCAGTTTTTTACTGCAGCCATCTTCAGTTGCTGCTTGTTTGTGGGTCTTTCTGCCTTCAGGTTTGCCTAAGTGAAAAGCAGCTCGATTGGGTTGAGGTCAGGTGACTGACTCGGCCATTTAAGAACATTTAATTTCCAAGGTCTTGGGCTGCTTTCACAGTATGTTTTGGGTTGTTATCCATCTCTACTGTGAAGCGCTGTCCTATCAGTTTTTCAGCATTTGACTGAATCTGAGCAGAAAGTACAGCTCTATACACTTCAGAATTCATCCTCCTACTTCTATCGGCAGTCACATGATGTGTTATGCTTTGGATTATGAGCCCTCCCTTTCCTTCTCCATCCTTTTCTCTTCCCATCATTCTGGTACAAGTTAATCTTGCATCAGAACTGGTCAGGCTTTTTTTAGAGGTTTTTTAGCAAAGTCTAATCTGGCCTTTCTGTTCTTGAGTGTTACCAGCAGTATGCATCTTGATGTAAACTGTCTGTATTTACATTCATGTGGTTCTTGATTGTAGACTTTGACAATGATATGCCTACCTCCTCCAGAGTGTTCCTGACTTGGCTTGATGTTGTGAAGGGATTTTTCTTCAATAAGAAAAGATATATATAAGCGTTGAGTTCTCCGATGGCAGAAGGAAATAAGCTCTTTCTGAAGCAGCATGTTTTTGTCACTGGGAGTCTGTGTCTTTAGCTAAATGGGAGATTGCACAGATGGTTGATCATATCCAATTATTTTTAAGGCCTGGTGTGTGAGTCAGTATTGCTGTACCAGACAGTAATGCAGGATGTCAGCATACTTTGGATCATTGCTGAGTAGAACTGTATCAGCAGCTGCTTCTGTACTCTACAATTCTTCAGTTTCCAGAGGATGTAGAGCTTCTTTTGCACCTTCTTGATGATGGTGGTGATATTGAGAAGTGCAAAAGTGCATGATCAGTATTAGCAGGTGTGACACAAGCATGTTTTCCTGTGGCCTGAAACTCACTTGTCCTGTGTTAATTGTGCTAAAAACAAACCTAGCCGGCCGGCTCTCCCGTCCATCCTGCTCTCCAATGTCTGCTCCCTGGACAATAAATTGTATTACATCCGACTCCAGCAAACTATGTCGTGTGAATTCAGAGACTTCTGCGTGTTTGTTTTCATGGAGACGTGGCTCAGCGACAGAGTTCCGGACGCCGCCATTCAGCTAGACAGGCTAGCCTCATTTCGTGCCAACAGAAACACAGCTCTGTGTGGTAAGGCTCGTGGCGGCGGCTTGTGTGTTTACATCAACACGGAATGGTGCAAGAACTCAGTGCTAGTTTCTAGTTACTGCTCATCGCTGGTGGAGTTTGTGACAGTTAGATGCAGATAATTTTTTTACCATGGGAATTCACCACTGTCCTCTTAATCGGTGTGTACATTCCCCCCAGCGCTAATGCACTAATGCGCTCTGTGAACTGTATGGGGCTATTAGCGAGCTGCAGAATTCAAACCCTGACGGACTGTTTATTGTTGCTGGAGATTTCAACCATGCAAATCTCAAGTCAGTGCTCCCTAAATTCCATCAGCATGTGGACTTTGCAACAAGAGGGAAGAATATGCTGGATCTTGTTTACACAAACATCCCTGGCGCGTATCGGGCAGAGCCCCGCCCCCACCTCGGCTACTCAGATCACATCTCTGTTATGCTAATCCCAGCATACAGACCACTCGTCAGACGCTCTAAACCGGTTCTGAAGCAGGTGAAAACCTGGCCAGCAGGAGCCATCTCTGCTCTTCAGGACTGTTTTGAACACACTGACTGGCACATGTTCAGGGAAGCGACAACTGACGGCAACTTCACCAACTACAGGATAATATCACCTGCCTGTGACAGTGATGCTTCCCTCCCAGATGCGCGAGGAAGACCACCCCTTCTCCCAATGACCAGGTGCTGTATCTAACCACGGCCGGTGTGAGGAAGACTCTACACAGAGTCAACCCACGGAAGGCTGCTGGACCAGACAACATTCCAGCTGGCAGATGTTTTCACGGACATCTTCAACACCTACCTGAGCAGCACCGTTGTTCGGATGTGCTTCAAGGCCACCACTATCGTCCCCGTGCCAAAGAAGTCTCCATTGTCTTGCCTCAACGACTACCGTCCCGTTGCACTTACACCCATCATCATGAAGTGCTTTGAGAGGTTCGTCATGAGGCACATTAAGACCCTGCTGCCCCCCTTCACTGGACCCCTGCAATTCACTTACCACCCCAACTGTTCAACAGATGACGCCATCACCACCACCCTCCATCTGGCCCTCACCCACCTGGACAATAAAGACACTTATGTTAGAATGCTGTTCATAGACTTTAGTTCAGCATTCAGTACAATCATTCCTCAGCACCTGATTGGAAAGCTGAACCTGCTGAGCCTGAACACCTCCCTCTGTAACTGGATCCTGGACTTCCTGACCGGGAGACCTCAGTCAGTCCAGATCGGGAACAGCATCTCCAACACCACCACACTGAGCACTGGGGCCTCACAGGGCTGTGTGCTCAGTCCACTGCTGTTCACTCTGCTAACTCATGACTGTGTAGCAATGCACAGCTCGAATCACATCATCAAGTTCGCCGATGACACGACTGTGGTGGGTCTCATCAGCAAGAACGACGAGTCAGCATACAGAGAGGAGGTGCAGCGGCTAACGGACTGGTCCAGAGCCAACAACCTGTCTCTGAATGTAGACAAAACTAAAGAGATGATTGTTGACTTCAGAAGAGCACAGATTGACCACTCTCCGCTAAACATCGGCAGCTCCTCTGTGGAGATCGTCAAGAGCACCAAGTTTCTTGGTGTTCACCTGGCGGAGAACCTTACCTGGTCGCTCAACACCAGTTCCATAACTAAGAAAGCCCAGCAGCACCTGTACTTTCTGAGAAGACTGAGGAAAGCCCATCTCCCACCCCCCAACCTCACCATGTTCTATAGAGGGACTATCGAGAGCATCCTGAGCAGCTGCATCACTGCCTGGTTTGGGAATTGCACCATATCGGATCGCAAGACCCTGCAGCGGATAGTGAGGACAGCTGAGAAGATCATCGGGGTCTCTCTTCCCTTCATCACGGAAATTTACACCTCCCGCTGCATCCGCAAAGCCACCAGCATTGTGGATGACCCCACACACCCCTCTCACACACTCTTCACACTCCTGCTGTCTGGTAAACGGTACTGAAGCATTCGGGCCCTCACAACCAGACTGTGCAATAGTTTCTTCCCCCATGTCATCAGACTCCTCAATACTCAGAAACTGGACTGAAGGAACACACACACACACACACACACACACACACATACATATCTACACACACAACTGAACATCCTCCATCCTCTCTGCAATTTTTTTGCAAGTTTTTGCACATGTTTATGCTGCTATAAATACTCATTATATTATACTGTTCATAGGCTGCTAGTCTTATGTTTACACTTAAGTTTACACTATTTCAACTACTTATATTGTACTCTTGTACTCTTTGCACTATTTGTCACTAGGTTCACGTTTAAACAGAACTGTGTACTGGTTGGCACTATTGTCATTGTACTGTCTTGTACTGTCTTGTGCTGTCTGCACTTGTTTGCACTTGTGCACTTTATGTATATATTATGTAGTCCCTTGTAGTTCTGTGTTGTTCTGTGTCATCTTATGTAGCACCTTGGTCCTGGAGAAACATTGTTTCGTTTCACTATGTACTTGTATATGGCTTCACGGCCAATGAGTCTCAGTGTCACAATGTGGACTTGTTTTGACAGTGCCCTCTAATGTTGATTTCCAATTACTTATACAAATACAGCATCATTCATCATTGTTTTTGACTTCTACTTTATTGTCTGACTTCTAGATACAGGGTTTCACAAAGGTGAATGAGATGATTGTTTTCCACAGACTTTGAAGCAGCCTCGTCCACCTCAGTTTTAAAGTAGTCTATTTATGAACAATGAATACAACTTCACAGTTTCAGAATGAATACACATGTGCTTTTGTTGACTGGAAACACTGTGGCTGTGTGCAGGTGACTCTGGGTGGAGAGGTTCACTCTGTGACGAGCATCAGGGAGTGCCAGGTGATCCTGGAGGGTCTGAGTGTGGACGAGGTGAAGATGTACCTGGGACAGGTGATCCCAGGTAACGACTTGCCAAAATGGAACAGGAATTTCAATCTTGGAATTGTGGACCTTAATCAGTTCAGCAGTGTGAATCTGGAGGTGTGAAGACAGCGATTCAGATGATGACCTTCTCGGGAGGAGCACTGTTAAATTGAATTCTGGAGTTGAGGAAAATGTCTGTCCACTCTATTACGGAATGCTGTATTATAAAGTGCAGGTGACATGCAAACCTCTGTTCTTTGTGCAGGTATGGCATATTCTTGTCAGTTATCATAATGTTTAAAGTAGAATAGGTGCACATAATATTGGCACATTATTACTAAACCTTTCCTGCTCATTTGTGCTGCCTTTTGCCTTTCTTCAGTTGACAATTCTTCAGTTTCCAGAGGATGTAGAGCTGTTTTGCGCCTTCTTGATGATGGTGGTGATATTGATAAGTGCAAAAGTGCATGATCAGTATTAGCACATGTGACACAAGTATCTGTTCCTGTGGCCTGTGTTAATTTTAATTTATCATAAAGGAGACAGATTTATTTTATTACAGATGCTAAATGAACACCTTGAAAAGTGGTGTATGTTTTGTCTATGCAGCAAATTAAATTAAATTTTTTTAATATTTACAATTCTTAATTTTTTAATACAGAAACACGACACAGTGAAAGTCCAGCCATGCTTTAGACTCTTCTGATTTGGGCCGTCGTTGCTAATTTGCTCCCTCCTCCAACCAGCCAGACCTGCCTCAAGGCCAATGAGTCTCAGTGTTGCAATGTGGACTTCGCTCCAGGATCCAACCTAGCAGGAGAAGGCTTTGACATCACTACCATGCAACGGAAAGGGGCCTTTGTCCTTGACATGAGCTCCTGGATTCAGAACAACTTCTGCAATCTGTGTAAAAACTCCTACATGGGAGGTCAAATGCAAAAGCTCCCAGTTTCTGTGGTGGATTGGAGACCAAGTAAGAAGTGCACCATGAAGTTGTCCAGCTCTGTCTACCAGTCCAGCGAGGCCCTGGTCAGCACCAGCACCTCCCATATTGTGAACAACTGTCAGTCAGACTTGCAATTAATACCTCCAAAAGACCAAGAAATCAATGTTACTGGCAGGCAGTAACTCCAAGCTGGCCAAATATTCAATGGACAAAACCAAAGAAAACAAGTTCATCTTCACCAGGCATGCGGTCTCATGTGGATACTATGGGTAGGATGTGAAAAATTTGTGTTTTGACAGTGCCCTCTAATGTTGATTTCTATTTAATTATACAAATACCCCATGTATTCATCATTGTTTTTGAGTTCTACTTTATGGTCTGACTTCTAGATACAGGGTTTCGAGCCGTCCACTCCTGCACCCAGAGCTAAATAATGAATTCGAAAGTCTACCTGAGACATATGATGAGTCTACAAAGCACCTCTATTACAAGCTGATTGACAAGTTTGGTACTCACACAGAGTGTGAAGCAGCCTCGTCCACCTCAGTTTTAAAGTAGTCTATTTATGAAGAATGAATACAACTTCACAGTTTCAGAATGAATACACGGGTGCTTTTGTTGACTGGAAACACTGTGGCTGTGTGCAGGTGACTCTGGGTGGAGAGGTTCACTCTGTGACCAGCGTCAAGGAGTGCCAGGTGATCCTGGAGGGTCTGAGTGTGGACAAGGTGAAGATGTACCTGGGACAGGTGATCATTTGGCACGACTTGTCAAAATGGAACAGGGATTTCAATCTTGGACGAGGAGCACTGTTAAATTGAATTCTGGAGTTGAGGAAAATGTCTGTCCACTCTATTATGGAATGCTGTATTATAAAGTGCAGGTGACATGCAACCCTCATTTGACTGGTTCTTCGTGCTCGAAGTACAATCCCTCTCCCATGGAGGCACAGCTGGAGAAACTGTACGTCTCCGGGAATGCTCACCCGATTCCCAGAGGTATGCTGCTGGAGATGGGAGTGCTCCTTGATGAACGCATTCCCCGCTTCAACCAGAGCAATATTCGCAAAGCTAAAGGTCTTGAATTGTAGACTAGTTGTGTTCTTTGTGCAGCTATTGCATATTCATGTCAGCTATCATAATGTTTAAAGTAGAATAGGTGCACATAATATTGGCACATTATTACTAAACCTTTCCTGCTCATTTGTGCTGCCTTTTGCCTTTTTCAAAGCTTAATAAATGTCTCATGAAGCAAAATGTTGTGGAAATATTCTTGATGAAAGCTAGATGTTGTTTTGAGAATACAATCAAATAATGGTTTACATTTGCAACTTTTAAAAAAGCATCTTCACACTGTTGGCACAACCACAAAGCCCACACAACCTACAGAAAATTTGTGTAGCTATGAGTGGTTTTTATTTTCATAGCCTGAGTGAACACATGTCCATTAGATCAGAATATCAGACTGATTAGTGCTTTCAAAAACTCTCTTTGGTTCTAAAGAAAGCTGTTAGATTAACATAAATCATATGTGTTTTGTTCTCTACACACAAAATAAACACTCTACCAGTTCTGTACATCTAAGGTAATCTGATAGCACTGATGAATAAACAAATCTTAAGCAAAACGTACCAAAATGTAAGGTGTGAGCGTCTAGAATTCAACAGCATTGCAATGTAATAATTAATAATAACAGCCTAACACACTACACACACTGATGCATATAATGTCACACTTTTGTTCAAGCCTCTCCAAATTTACAGACCTATTTATAGACCTATAAATCGTCCTGCCCCATGTCTTGCACATGGGTATAAATACCCCATGTAGAACTAAAGAAGAACATTTAAAAGGTTCTAAAAGATTCATTTTGAAGACCCATTTAAAGTGCACAGGTTATATCTGCTCATACACACATCAAGGTAAGTGAAACGAGCCCTACATTTCAATTAAGTCCGCTTTTAATGGACATTTTCATAACTCATTTTTTTCCCCAATCACATATATTGACTATTTAAGCAAATCTACTGAATGGTAAATATATTTCTAAACTATTGTCACAGATTAGGAACTATGTTTTGGGGTCCAAATCACTGTAATTATAAGCTACACAATGCTGATATCTATATCTACCTACTGTTCTCTCTCTCTCTCTCTCTCTCTCTCTATATATATATATATATATATATATATACATATATATATATATATATATATATATATATATATGTATTGGTGTAAAGGCACCATACATTGTCATGACTGTATTAATTTTTTATAAATAAGGACATCAAACAATTACAAGATACAAGATTGTTTGTTGCCACACATCTGTGTTGGTGGTAATCTGGTTCACTAAACAAAGTGCAAGACCACAAGTGGATGAATGATACTGATGGTACTGATGGATTAAACAGCAGCAGTAGTGTGTAACAGTAATGAATGCAGATATAACACAGTAATACATTACGGTTTGTGTGGAAAAATACCATTGCAGTATAGACTGAGAGCAGGGAAGTTCTTTCTGAAGCAGCATGTTTTTGTCATCAGGAGTCTGTGTCTTTAGCTAAATGGGAGGTTGCACTGATGGTTGATCATATCCAATTATTTTTAAGGCCTTGTGCACAATGCCTTACTCTTGGTGTGTGAGTCAGTACTGCCGTACGAGACAGTAATGCAGGATGTCAGCATACTTTGGATCATTGCTGAGTAGAACTCTATCAACAGCTGTTTCTACACTCTACGATTTTTCAGTTTCCAGAGGATGTAGACCTTTTTTGCACTTTCTGGATGATGGTGGTGATATTGAGAAATGCAAAAGTGCGTGATCAGTATTAGTAGATGTGACACAGCATCTTTTCCTGTTGCCTGAAACTCACTTGTGCTGTATTAATTTTAATTTATCATTAAGGAAACAGATTTATTTTATTACAAATGCTAAATGAACACCATAAAAAGTGGTGTAAGTATGTTTTGTGTATGTGAAGTAACTTAAAGTGAAGTAACTTAAATTTTTTTTAGATTTACACTCTTACTTTTTTAATACAGAAAAAGGACACACTCCAAGTCCAGCCATGCTGCAGACACTTCTGATTTGGGCCGTCGTTGCCAATTTGCTCCTTCCTCCAACCAGCCAGACCTGCTTCAAGGCGAAGGAGTCTCAGTGTCGCAATGTGGACTTCGCTCCAGGATCCAACCTAGCAGGAGAAGGCTTTGACATCACCACCATGCAACGGAAAGGGGCCTTCGCCCTCGACATGAGCTCCTGGCTCCAGAAGGACAAGTCCTGCACTCTGTGTAAAAACCCTTACATGGGAGGTCAAAAGCAGAAGCTCCCGGTTTCTGTGGTGGATTGGAGACCGAATCAGAAGTGCAAAATGAAGTTGTCCAGCTCCGTCTACCAGTCCAGTGAGGCCCTGGTCAGCTCCAGCACCTCCTCTATCGAAAACAACTGGAAGACAGGCTTAAAAATACCCACTAAAAAAGGTCCCGCATCACTGATGCTGGCAGGCAGTCACTCCAAGCTGGCTGAATATTCAATGCAGAAAACCAAAAAAGATAAGTTCAGCTTCACCCGCCATGCTGTCTCCTGTGGATACTACAGGTACGATATGACAGTTTGTTTTGTCAATTCCATATGTTGAAATATGCACAATTTATATTTAACTAAATAAATGCTGCACATTTATTATTTTTGTACTCTATTTCCTGGTGAACCTTTTAGATACAGGATTTCGAGCCGTCCAGTCCTGCACCCAGAGCTGAGGGATGAATTCAGAAGCCTCCCTGCGACATATAATCGTCGTACAAAGCAACTCTATTACAAGCTGATTGACAAGTTTGGTACTCATTACATCACAAAGGTGAATGAGATTTTCCACAGACTTTGAAACACACATGCAAATTGTTTTCTCCTAGCATGTAAGAAAGAAAGCCTTGTACACTTCAATTTTAGAGTAGTCCAACTTTTGTTCTAGAATGAATACAAGTGTGGTCTTCTTGACTGAAAATGCTGCGGCTGTGTGCAGGTGACTCTGGGTGGAGAGGTTCGCTCTGTGACCAGCATCAAGGAGTGCCAGGCATCCCTGCAGGGTCTGAGTGTGGACGAAGTGAAGATGTGTCTGGACGTGGAGGCTTCTGCCAGTATGAAAACTGCAAGCCGGCAGGCCGAGGCACGTCACTGCAAGCAGGTCAAGGACAAGACTCTGAACAAAAAGAGCTTCTCTAGCAGCTTCAGTGACAGGTTTGTAGCATTGTTAACTTTTTCGGAGTAACTGTGGTTCAACGAACACCAGACTCCCAGCAGGAGCAGTGAAAATCACCTGGTAACTTTTTATGCATGCCAAGACTTTTAACAAAAGTCACAAAGCTGTAGCATTTGATAACAATACTTTAAGACCACAGAGAATTTGACCAGTCCTAGCCATGCCCACAGAAAGTTTCACAAATCCTGCTCCCACAAAAAATTAGACCAATCTTAACTGCTCCCGTAGAAAGTTCCAACAATCCCTCTCACCTTGCACAGAAAGTTTGACCAATCCCACTCTTGCAGAAAGTTTGGCCAATCGTGCTCCAACAGTTATTATTATTTGAACCTGCCTGTTATATTTTCTGACAGACAGCTGTTCAAAATCAAAATATAAAGAAATTAATTCAAGCCACCTTGACAATGATTAAGATAAAGCTGTTACTGAAGATGAATGAAAGAAGTAAATGCATCATTAAGCACTGCACCATATTCACACTCTCATGATAATGAATTTGGTCTTTGTTTGTCCTACAAACTTCATACCTGATCGATCTGCTGTGATGTAAAAATGCCCACTTCCACAACTTTTTGTGACTTCTACTTCTATCCAGAGGCCCGCTATTAATAATTTAATAACCAGTTGAACAAAGCATTTATTTTGGAATTTATTCAGTACTGCTGACATACATGTTACTCCTCTCTTTCTTGAAGGGAAACAGATGTGATTGGTGGCCATGTTCAGAACGCTGACCTCCTTTTCTCATCAAATAATGACCCGAAGGCCTATAAGGAGTGGGTCTCATCTCTGCCTGCTCACCCTGATGTGCTTTCCTACTCACTTGAACCCCTTCATGAGTTGATGCCGGCTAAGGGGCGGAGGCAAGAGCATTTGCGTAACGCCATCAAGGACTACGTACTCCAGAGAGGCCTGTGGAAAAATTGCACGAGCCGTTGCAAGGTCGGAGTGAAGACCAATCCTAAGGAGCCATGCATCTGCAGCTGCCACCACATCAAGGGTGTGGCCCTCAACTGCTGCCCCACTCAGAAAGGATTTGCTCAGGTCACTGTAACTGCAATCAAAGCCACAGGTTTATATGGAGATTATGTTACACAGACGGATGGATTTGTCAAGCTCTTCCAAAATGGACATATCTTCCGGGGCCAGACACCAGTGATCTGGAACAAAAACTCTCCAACATGGAACTGGGATTTCAATCTTGGAACTGTGGTCCTTACTCAGTTCAGCAGTGTGAATCTGGAGGTGTGGGACAGGGACAGCGGCTGGGATGATGACCTTCTCGGGAGGTGCACTGTTAAATTGAAATCTGGCGTTAAGAAAAATGTCTGTGCACTCAATCACGGAGTGCTGTATTATAAAGTGCAGGTGAAGTGCGTCCCTGGTTTGGCTGGTTCTTCGTGCATGGTGTACAAGCCCTCTCCCATGGAGGCACAGCTGGAGAAAGTGTACGTTTCCCGGCATGCTCGTCCGATTCCCAGAGGCATGCTGCTGGAGATGGGAGTGCTCCTTGATGAACGCATTCCCCGCTTCAACCAGAGCAACATTCGCAAAGCTGCAGGTTTTGAATTGTAGACCAATTGAGCAGTTTGTGAACCTATTGCAAATTCAGGCCAGCTATTAAAATCTTTAAAGTAGAATAGTTGCACTTAATGTTGCCACGTTATGACTAAATCTTTCCTGCTCATTTCTGCTGCAATTTACCTTTTTAAAGCCTAATAAATGTCTCATGAAGCAACACCTTTGGGGTTTTTTTTGGGGGGTTTTTTTTGGCTGAAATATTCTTGAAAAAATGCCAGACACTGTTTTGAGTGTCCGGTAATATTATGGGTTACATTTGCAACTTGTAAAATGCATTCTTACATCTCAAGAACACCCACATTACCTAGTGGGGGCAAAAAGTACAAACTGATACAGACTCCATTAGCACCGCCTAAATGGCATATCACTTAAAAAAGTGAAAATTAGCTTTCACCCTCTTGTTGTTTGATTATGAGTATGAATCCTGATGATGTCACAAGGGAAGGAAATTGGCCATGCTCTCTGGGTGGGAGGGGAATACTCTCTCTCTCCACTGTCAATCACAGTGGGTGGCACTGTGGAACTGTTCTGATGTTGTTGAATGACAGGCATCTCTGGGTTGTCAGGGCAAAGTTTACATTAAATTTGGTTAATAAATATCCAACTTCATCATATGACATGACCACAATAGATAATAACCAAACTTAATCTAGTTTACTATGGTAATTCCCATTAAACAGTGATTTCATTCAGATCAGATTTGAAATTTTTGGTTTAATATGACTGGGCCTTTTTAACCTGTCCCAGCTCTCATCTGGTTTGACAGCTGCTAAGACATCCTTTTAAAAGGAAAACTGGAAGCAACTGTACATGATCCTCACAAGCCCCACAACATTTTTTCTTCACTTCTTAGTCCACAGCACTACTCCATCACCCTCCCCCCGACAGCTGATGACTTCACCACCTTCTTTGATGAGAAGATGAAGTAAAATCTGCCTGCTCTTCGCTCCTACCCCTATTCCTACACTACACATTCAGTCTTCTCTTCCTCTTTCTTCTGTACATTTTTCTCCTTTATTAACAAAATAGATCCCGCAGATTATCTTGTCCTGCAATCCCACCACCTGCCCACTGGATCCCATCCCTTCCACAATGATCCACACCATTTCACCAGACCTCCACGCTTTCATCTCTACTATCATTAATGACTACATAACATCTGGTCATGTACCAACTGCATTCAAGGCAGCAAGGGTTATTCCCATCCTGAACTACTGTATCACTTCTTTCTTTTCTTTCTGAAATCCTCATGAGTCTTGGTATTTGTGGCATAGCATGACAATGGTTTGCTTCCTACCTGGAGGGATGGTCATATCAGGTGACATGGAGGGGATCCACATCTGCTCCATGCTGACTCTCCACTGGTGTCCCACAAGGCTCAGTGCTGGGTCCTCTTCTGTTCTCCCTCTATATCTTGGTGAGGTCATAGTGGCAGCAGGGGTGTGGTCAAGCGTCAGCTGCAGACAGAAATGAGGCGGGTTGAACCCGGCAAGTAATGCGTGATGATTCTGTGTTGAGGTAATCCTCAAACTTAATGTCCGTGTGATTGATCAGTGGCTGCCAGCAGTTGATTTGTCTATGGCATATTCAAATCCTGGTGATCGATCACATCGACAGTAAGTTTGAGGATTACGTCAATGCAGAATCATCACGCATTACCTGCCGGTTCAACCCACCTCCTCTCCGTCCGCAGCTGACGCTCGACCACGCCCCTGCTGCCACAGTCTTATCCTCACATGGGTTTTCATACTGCTGCTATGTTGATGAAACTCAACTCATCCTCTAATTAGACATTCTTGTTTCTTGTCTTGTTTACATCTCATAACGGATGGCAGTTCATCAGCTGAACCTTAACCCCAGCAAAACTGAGCTGCTGTACATGGGAGAGCTTGCTGACATGGGAGATTCAATTCAATTAGATTTTATTTGTATAGCGCGTTTAACAATGAACATTGTCTCAAAGCAGCTTTACAGAACATAAGAAACAAAAAGCATGCAAACAGAAACAAAAACATGCAAACAGTCCTAGATGTTAGACAAAATTATCCCTAGTGAGCAAGCCTGAGGCGACTGTGGCGACTGTGGCCTTAGATGATATGAGGAAGAAACCTTGAGAGGAACCAGACTCAAAAGGGAACCCATCCTCATTTGGGTGACACTGGAGAGTGTGATATGAACAATGTCCTTTCTGCATTTATTTATAGTCATGTAGAATTTTATGTGTATATTAATTTGGAGGTTGTTGTCTTCCTCAAAGTCCAGATAGGGTTGGCAGCGTTGCTTTGAATACCCAAGTCCTCACGAGGCAGAAACCAGCTAGAGCAGGTCCATCTCTGGATGCCTCAGGATCCTCGTAGGGTTGGCCTCTGTCTACTGGGGTAACCTTGGGGTAACCATGGACAACCAACTCTCCCAAGCTGACAAATTTCTCCTAGCTGTCTGAACAGCTGTATCACTGGCTGTCTTCAAATGAACACTGAAGACCTACCTTTTTACCAAGCACTTTCAGAGAAATCCCACCATTAAACTAGAATTTAATTTTTTATTGTTCTGATATTTATTGTTCTGTCACACAGTATTGTATTGTTAATTTTCACACTTTAAAAGAATGTGTGATTTCCTGTTTTTCCACACCTTGATGTAGTAAAACTAGAATAGCCAACATGCATTTTGCAAAAATGCAATTCACTATTGGTAATCCCTACTTGATCAACCGATTCGGACATCTAACTAAGACGTCAAGACGTGCTAAAACAGGAAACAGCCCATCTCACTTGCAAAAAGGACAGCAAGCCAGTTTGTTTTCTAAAACAAAAAGGAAGATGCTAAATACAACAGTAATTCTATCAGTATTTAGTAAAAATGGAGTAAAAATTTAGTAAAAAGCTGCGTCGAAATGCTATGGAAACGCCTTCAGCGTGACCACGCTCTGAATAACATGTGTAATCAGTCCAATGTATGGGCGAGACGTCACGGGCGGGGTGACATAGCGACCCGGAAGCATAAAAGCCCGAGCGGCAAACGCCGCGCTAGCTTTCTGTCATTCAGCAAGCGCTCTGTGTGATATTGTCTGTCTATTGTTTGTCTTTCTGTGTTGTCTGCGGCATGCTTAAGGCCAAGGACAAAACGAAACTGAAACGGGGCGAGAGCGGACAGCGTTTTAGGCGCTCTGGGCCCGGTCCCTCTGACACGAAGACGGATCTGAGGACCGTTCTTTTGGCAAGGAGGGCCGTGGCTAAGAAGTCCTGACGCCTTGGGCCCAGGGCTTCCGAGGGCGGGCCCCTCTGGGGCGGGACGGTGTACACCTCATTATACGGTGCCCGTCTCGCCTCAGTGCCCTCGGGAGGTCGGTCTGCCAACCCTGCCACCTATGGTGCTTCAGGGCGCAGCGTTCTCCGGCGAGCGTTTCTCCCAGTTCTCGCCCGGGAACATAGCGGGTCTGGGAGGCTCGCGGCCTCTTTGGAGGCCTTCGGAGCAGCTAGTTCCGTCGTTCCCTGTCGGTTCGCCGCTCCAGGGCACCAAGCTAGCCGCTCTCGCCGTACCAGAGGTCAGTCTCGAGAGGATGATCCCCTTAGTGAGCTATTTGGCAGCGTGGAAACTTCTGCCGAATGTCTCTCAATGGGTCCTGCGTACTGTAGAGAGAGGCTACCGAATTTAGTTCGGCTCTCCTCCGTCTCGCTTTTCCGGGGTTCTTCCCACTCTGGTGGGTCCCGAGCAGGCTGTGGTAATGGAACAGGAAGTACACACTCTCCTGAGGAAGGAGGCCATCGAGGTGGTCCCTCCTCGTGACAGAGAGTCCGGGCTCTACAGCCGGTACTTCATTGTTCCCAAGAAGGGTGGAGGGCTGCGTCCCGTTTTGGGACTTGCGGCAGTTGAACCTCTCAGTCGCACGACTGAAGTTCAGGATGCTCCCGGTAACACAGGTCGTGTCTCAGATCAGCTCCGAGGACTGGTTTGTCACGATCGACCTAAGGGATGCATATTTCCATATCTCCATCCTTCCTCAATACAGGAAGTTCCTGAGGTTCGCTTTAGGGGGCGAAGCTTACCAATATCGGGTTCTTCCGTTCGGCCTAGCACTCTCACACCACACCTTCACGAAGTGTGTGGATGCTGCTCTGGCTCCTATGCGACTCTGGGGCATCCGCATACTGAATTATATCGACGACTGGTTGATATTAGCTCGATCGGAGCAGATGGCAGTTCGGCGTCGAGATGTCGTTCTCGCCCATATGAAGGAGCTGGGGTTAAGACTGAACGCCGAGAAAAGTGTGCTTCCTCCAGTACAGAGAATCACTTATCTGGGCGCGGTGTGGGATTCGACCGCGATGCAGGCACGTCTGTCTCCTGCTCGGATCGAGTCGATCCTCACAGCAGCCGCGACAGTGAGAGAAGGCCGGTCACTCACTGTGAAGCAGTTTCAGAGACTGCTGGGTCTGATGGCAGCTGCATCCAACGTAATACCTTTTGGCCTGCTGTACATGAGACCCCTACAGTGGTGGCTCAAGACCAGGGGGTTCTCCCCGAGGGGAAACCCGCTCCGCAAGATCAAGGTCACGCGGCGGTGCCTACGTGCCTTAGACATGTGGAGGGAACCTGGGTTCTTGTCTCAGGGCCCGGTGCTGGGAGCTCCTTGTCGCCGCGTAATGCTAGCGACGGATGCATCTCTCACCGGATGGGGAGCAGTCATGAGTGGCCGCTCTGCCCGTGGTCTGTGGAGCGGCTACCATCTCACTTGGCACATCTACTGCCTGGAGATGCTGGCCGTGTTTCTAGCACTGAAACACTTTCTCCCGGACCTAAAAGGTCGCCACGTGTTGGTGCGCACCGACAACATGGCAGTGGTCTCTTATATCAACCACCAGGGAGGTCTGTGCTCTTGCCCCCTTTACAGGCTGGCGCTCCAGATCCTTGTGTGGTCCCAGGGGAAACTCCTCTCGCTGAGAGCAGTTTATATCCCTGGCCATCTCAATATGGGAGCAGACGCCCTGTCGAGGCAGGGGCCGATGCCCGGGGAATGGAGGCTCCACCCCAAGGTGGTGGAGCAGATATGGCGTATGTTCAGATGAGCTCAGGTGGATCTGTTTGCGACTCAGGAGACGTCGCACTGTCCCCTCTGGTTCTCTCTGACTCATCCAGCTCCCCTAGGACTGGATGCTATGGTACAGAGTGCGCCAGGACGGGGTCTGCTTGCTGCTAGTAGCCCCGTTCTGGCCGGGCCGAGTATGGTTCTCGGACCTGATTTCCCTTCTCGACGGCTCTCCATGGGAGATTCCCGTCAGGAGGGACCTCCTCTGACAGGCGAGGGGCAACATCCTTCGTCCCCGCCCGGAGTTGTGGAAGCTGTGGGTGTGGCCTCTGAGGGGGCACAACTCAGAGCTTCCGGTTCAATTCAATTCATTTCAATTCATTTTTATTTGTATAGCGCTTTTTTACAAAGGTCATTGTCTCAAAGCAGCTTTACACAAACAAAGGTAAACTGAAGTGTGTGTGTGTGTGTGTGTGTGTGTGTGTGACGTCTCTGATGAGCAAGCAGGGCGACGGTGGCAAGGAAAAACTCCCTGAGATGGTGATAGGAAGAAACTCAACAGACTCAACAGAGAACCCATCCTCATATGGGTTTACACTGTAGTGCGCGTGTGTGTGTGTACAATGTGTGTTGGTGTAGTCTATAGAAAACAGCTGAAGCGTCTTTGTGGCAGTGTGAAGCATTGCCGGTGGACAGGTCCAGTGTGAAGGGTGAAGAGGGGGGGGGTCTGGATTACCAGCAGCTCAGGAGTGATGCTCATCTGGTCCAGAGCGTAGGGGGGTCTGGATCACCAGCAGCTCAGGAGTGTAGCTCAGCAGAAAGAGAAGGAAAGTGGTTAGGTACACTCACAGTCACCGTGTGGTCTCTCAGCCGAGGTTGTTGAGACCATCCTCCAGTCCAGAGCTCCCTCAACGAGGAAACTGTACGCCCTGAAGTGGAAAATTTTCACTTCCTGGTGCGGAGACCGCTGGCTCGACCCTGTTCACTGCCCAGTTGGTGCAGTGCTGGAGTTCCTGCAGGCCCGTCTCTCCGCAGGGCTGACCCACTCCACCCTGAAGGTCTACGTGGTGGCTATTGCGGCAGACCACGCCCCTCTCGGTGGTCAGTCAGTGGGCAGGCACCCCCTGGTTACACGTTTCCTCCGCGGTGCGCTGAGGCTCAGACCTCCAGTGCGATCTCGGGTCCCTCCTTGGGACCTGGCCCTGGTTTTAGAGGCTCACTGTAACCTCTCCTTCGAGCCTAAAGAGGAGAACGTCCACAGAGCTGCCCTGTGGAGGAGGGCGGACCAATTGCTTATATGCTTTGGTCCCCCGAAGAGGGGTCTTCCTGCTACCAAGCAGGCCCTCAGCCGGTGGATTGTGGAGGCCATTTCCCTGGCTTATGAGTCCTCTGGTCTCCCCTCACCCTTGGGGGTCAAGGCTCACTCTACACGAGGTGTGGCGGCCTCGAAGGCCTTTCTGGCAGGTGTGTCCATGCAGGACATCTGCAACGTGGTGGGTTGGTGCACGCCCCGGACGTTTGCCAGGTTCTACAGCCTGGATGTGCAAGCAACTCCCGGCTCTACTGTCCTTTTGCCTTGAGCTGTGCCTTTTCCACACTAGGCAGGGATTTGTAAGTCTGGCAGCGTGGGCATACTCGTTCCCATAGCGTTTCGACGCAGCTCGAGTTCCTGAAGGGGAACGTCTCCAGGTTACGCATGTAACCATGGTTCCCTGAGGGAACGAGACGCTGCGTCTCAGTGCCACACTTCCGGCATCCCTGCCGCGCTTGCCTCATTTCTCAGAAGCTAGCGTGGCGTTTACCGCTCGGGCTTTTATGCTTCCGGGTCGCTACATCACCCCGCCTGTGACGTCTTGCCCATCCATTGGAATGATTACACATGTGATTCAGAGCGCGGTCACACTGAAGGCGTTCCCATAGTGTTTCGACGCAACATCTTGTTCCCTCGGGGAACCATGGTTACATGCATAACCTGGAGACGATTTCTTGGATGCGACAGATGCATTCATGAAGATCCTCCTCAACGGTAAGATCAACAGAGGCCAGACATCTGTGATTCAGAATGACAACTCACCCAGGTGGGACTGGGATTTCAATCTTGGAACTATGGACCTTATTCATTTCAGCAGTGTGAAGTTAGAGGTATGGGATGAGGACAGTAAGTCAAATATTGACCTTCTCGGGGAATGCAATGTTCCACTGAAATCTGGAGTTGAGGAAAATGTCTGTGCACTCAATCATGGAATGCTGTATTATAAAGTGCAGGTGAAGTGCATCCCTGGATTGACTGGTCCCTTCATGCTTGGAGTACAATCCCTCTCCCATGGAGGCACAGCTGGAGAAAGCACATGACTCCCGGAATGCTCACCAGATTCCCAGAGGTATGCTGCTGGAGATGGGAGTGCTCCTCGATGAATGCATTCCCTGCTTCACCCAGAGCAACATTCGCAAAGTTAAAGGTCTTGAATTGTAGGCCAAATGTGTTCTTTGTACAACTAATACAAAGTCACACCAGCTATCATAATGTTTAAAGTAGAATAGGTGCAAATAATATTGGAACACTATTACTAAACCTTTCGTGCTCATTTGTGCTGCCTTTTGCCTTTTTCAAAGCTTAATAAAAGTCTAATGAAGCAAAATATTGGTACAATTGTGTAGTTTGTAAATTGCATATTAACACCAGCTATTACAATTTCTAAAGTAGAATATTTGCACATAATATTGGTGTATTATTAGTATCTACTTTTCCTGCTCATTTGTGCTGCCATTGTCTTTTTTTAATGCCTAATAAGAGTCATGAAGCAATGTATTCTTGAAATATTGCTGAAGTATTCCTGAAAAAAAAAACAGATATAGTGTGGCATGTCTAATAAAGCTTACATTTGCACATTTTAAAAAGCATCAAGAAAACCTCCTCAAGAAAACCCGCAAGACTTACAGAATGTCAGAATTGCTACATGTGGTTTTGATTTTGAGAACTTGAGGGAAGATGTGTCCGCCAGGGCAGAACAACATAGTGGCTATTGTTTTCTCTCTTTGGTTCTAAAGAAAGCTTAGGTTAACATAAATCATATGTGTTTTGTTCTGCACTGAGAATCTAGATTTAGAGAATCTAGATTGAGAATCAACATCAACAACACTGCTGTAAAAAGGTAGACTTTAGGGGGTGGTTTGGATCCATCTGCAAGAAGTTTATTGCAAGCACACACACAATAGTCAAAGGGGTAATACAAAAACAGAACCAGGTCATATGTGGTAGGTAAGAAATACCCAGAGTCCAAAACAATTCCAAAGTTTGATGTCAAGACACAGGCAGAGGTTGGTACACAGTAAATCCACAACAGGCCAAAAATCCACAAATAGAGATAGACAGGCAAAGCTCATACACAGGATCCAGTGAGAGTAACAAAGGCTCAGAACTTACTAGAATATATTGAGGCAGACTATAAGGCTTTGCTGTGAGTGCATGGTTTATATATGGTACAAACAGTAAAACAGAAGCAGAAGAAGCCCTCCACGAAGTATCCCCTGAAGTAGTGGAATTAAGGAGCTCTCAGACACTGTAGGCAGGTGCTCCATCAACTGCCAGTGGGGGCAGAGGATTGGCTCTGGGTACCTGGTGTGAGCAAGTCTTTAGCATATTCAGCTTAGGATAAGTAGTGGCTCAACTCCTGCCGGTTGCTTGAGAAGTAGCTCCGCAGAAACCTCCCCACCCCCCTACTCAGAAGTACACTCTGACTGTTAATCTGTGGATGATATCCTGAAGACAAACTGACAGTAATATTTAAGCATTTGCAGAAAGCTCACCAAACTAATGAGGTGCATTGAGCTCCCCTATCTGAGAATATATCTTCCGGAAGGCCGTAGAACCTAAATATCTCTTTAAAGTCAGTCAATGATGGTGAGGATTGTAGTATTGCCCTGAGGTGATGGGAGGTCAGTGATGAATTCACGTGCTATGTGAGATCAAGGATGTTGAGGAATAAGTAAAGGTTCAAGGAGATCAATGGGGAAATGTCTTGACATACATGATTGTGCACAAACTGAACATTCTCTTGCAAACCTCTCTACATCAGAGGCTAAATTTCTTCACCAGAATTTATACTCAACTAACCTGGTGGTTCATTGGGTGCCTGGATGTCCCAAACTCAGCAAAGTGTGCACCCACTGGATGACATTTTCTCTCATGGAGTGGGGCACATAGGTTCTAGTAGGTGGACATTCTGGTGGAGGTGGATCACTGTGTTGCTCTCTGTTAATGTCGTCCGTCATTTCCCAATGCACTGGGGCTACAATACAGGATTCTGGGATGATAGTGTCAGGAGAGGCATTTTCTAGAGGATTTTCATAAATACGCACAAGGCATCGGCTTTGACGTTCTTAGAAGCAGGTCTTTAGGTAAGGATAAAATAAAAACTCTCTTTTTCCTCATTTCACTCTGCAGGAGTTAGTTTCTTTGAAAAGAAGGCACAAGAATGCATTTTGGCAGGAGACCCATGTCATAGTGATAATAATGCACCAACCCCATTTTCATGATGCATCAACCTCCACAATGAAGAGAAAGTTCAAGTTAATGCAGGATGTGGGTGGAAGCAGGACTTGAGCAGTGAATGCCTGAGTGGATTCCTCAGTCCATTTGAGGGTTCTGGATTTTCCTCTCTGGAGTGATGTTAAGGTTGCGGCCACAGAGCTGAACCCTCATATGAACTGGCGGTAGAAATTCACAGACCATAAGAACTTCTGTAGTTCTTTAGTTGTCTTGGGTTACGGCTATGAAGGTGATGCTTCCACTTTTGACTGGTCCATTTCGTCATCAATACTGGTTTTTGGTGGAACTCACATTTTTATATTTTTAAGAATAGGTGATTGTCAAGAAGTTTTCTGAGTACTGATTTCACCTGCTGGACATGTTCCTCTTGGGATATCTGTACTTGACAGTGACATTGTTGAGGCTTCAATAGTGGACACAAGGCCAAAGAAGACAGCTGAAGAAGTTGATGGGCAGATATACCCCTGTGCAAGTGCTTCACAAATGTATTCTTCCATGGCTTTAGTTTCTGGGATTGATAGAGGATATGCTCAGCATTTAGAGGGAGTAGCATCTGCCAGTAGGTTGAAGACACAGTCCCAAGGACAATGAGGAGGTAGCTTGGAGGCATTATCTTCGCTAAAAATTTCAGCCAGGTCCTGATAGACTATGGGTATGTGCATCTCTTGGGTGGTTCCTGTATGGTATAACATATATAATTTTTCATATTTTTAACATAATTTCTAATTATATTATATAAACATATTTATATTTTAAACATTTCTGGTTAATGCTTGAATAAAATCTAAATGATGCTAAATGAACACCTTGAAAAGTGGTGTAAGTATATTTTGTCTATGCAGCAAATTAACTTAAATTTTTTTAATATTTAAAAAATTTGAATTTTTTAATACAGAAACAGGACACAGTGAAAGTCCAGCCATGCTGCAGACACTTCTGATTTGGGCTGTCTTTGCTAATTTGCTCCCTCCTCCAACCAGCCAGACCTGCTTCAAGGCAAATGAGTCTCAGTGTCGCCATGTGGACTTCGCTCCAGGATCCATCCTAGCAGGAGAAGGCTTTGACATCACCATCTTGCAACTGAAAGGGGCCTTCGCCCTCGACATGAGCTCCGGGCTCCAGAAGGACAAGTCCTGCACTCTGTGTAAAAACCCCTACATGAGAGGTCAAATGCAGAAGCTCCCAGTTTCTGTGGTGGATTGGAGACCAAGTAAGAAGTGCACCATGAAGTTGTCCAGCTCCGTCTACCAGTCCAGTGAGGCCCTGGTCAACGCCAGCACCTCCTCTATTGAGAACAACTGTCAGTCAGACTTGCAATTAATACCTCCAAAAGACCAGGAATCAATGTTACTGGCAGGCAGTAACTCCAAGCTGGCCAAATATTCAATGGAGAAAACCAAAGAAGACAAGTTCATCTTCACCAGGCATGCTGTCTCATGTGGATACTATGGGTAGGATGTGAAAAATTTGTGTTTTGACAGTGCCCTCTAATGTTGATTTCCAATTACTTATACAAATACAGCATCATTCATCATTGTTTTTGAGTTCTACATTATGGTCTGACTTCTAGATACAGCATTTCGAGTCATCCACTCCTACACCCAGAGCTAAATAATGAATTCGAAAGTCTCCCTGAGACATATGATGAGTCTACAAAGCACCTCTATTACAAGCTTATTGACAAGTTTGGTACTCACACAGAGTGTGAAGCAGCCTCGTCCACCTCAGTTTTAAAGTAGTCTATTTATGAACAATGAATACAACTTCACAGTTTCAGAATGAATACACGGGTGCTTTTGTTGACTGGAAACACTGTGGCTGTGTGCAGGTGACTCTGGGTGGAGAGGTTCACTCTGTGACCAGCATCAGGGAGTGCCAGGTGATCTTGGAGGGTCTGAGTGTGGACGAGGTGAAGATGTACCTGGGACAGGTGATCATTTGGCACGACTTGCCAAAATGGAACAGGGATTTCCATCTTGGAACTGTGGACCTTACTCAGTTCAGCAGTGTGAATCTGGAGGTGTGGGATGAGGAAAGCGATTCAGATGCTGCTGGAGATGGGAGTGCTCCTCGATGAACGCATTCCCCGCTTCAACCAGAGCAATATTCGCAAAGCTAAAGGTCTTGAATTGTAGACTAGTTGTGTTCTTTGTGCAGCTATTGCATATTCATGTCAGCTATCATAATGTTTAAAGTAGAATAGGTGCACATAATATTGGCACATTATCACTAAACCTTTCCTGCTCATTTGTGCTGCCTATTGCCTTTTTGAAAGCTTAATGAATGTCTCATGAAGCAAAATGTTGTGGAAATATTCTTGATGAAAGCTAGATGTTGTGTTGAGAATACAATAAAATAATCGTTTACATTTGCAAATTTTAAAAAAGCATCTTCACACTGCTGGCACAACCACAAAGCCCACACAACCTACGGAAAATTTCTGTAGCTATGAGTGGTTTTTATTTTCATAGCCTGAGTGAACACATGTCCGTTAGATCAGAATATCAGACTGTCTATTGCTTTCAAAAACTCTCTTTGGTTCTAAAGAAAGCTGTTAGATTAATATAAATCATATGTGTTTTGTTCTCTACACACAAAATAAACACTCTACCAGTTCTGTACATCTAAGGTAATCTGATAGCACTGATGAATAAACAAATCATAAGAAAAACGTACCAAAATGTAAGGTGTGAGCGTCTAGAATTCAACAGCATTGCAATGTAATAATTAATAATAACAGCCTAACACACTACACACACTCATGCATATAATGTCACACTTTTGTTCAAGCACCTCCAAATTTATAGACCTATTTATAGACCTATAAATCGTCCTGCCCCATGCCTTGCACATGGGTATAAATACCCCATGTAGAACTAAAGAAGAACATTTAAAAGGTTCTAAAAGCTTCATTTTGAAGACCCATTTAAAGTTCACAGGTTATATCTGCTCTCACACACATCGAGGTAAGTGAAACGAGCCCTACATTTCAATTAAGTTCGCTTTTAATGGACATTTTCATAACTCATTTTTTTTTTTCCCCAATCACGCATATTGACTATTTGAGCAAATCTATTGAAAGGTAAATATATTTCTAAACTATTGTCACAGATTAGGAACTACGTTTTAGGGTCCAAATCACTGTAATTATAAGCTACACAATGCTGACATCTATATTTACCTATCGTTATATATATATATGTATATATATATATATATATATATATATATATATATATATATATTTTTTTTTTTTTTTTTTTGTGTAAAGGCACCATACATTGTCATGACTGTATTATTTTTTTTTATAAATAAGTACATCAAACAATTACAAGATACAAGATTGTTTGTTGCCACACATCTGTGTTAGTGGTAATTTGGTTCACTAAACAAAGTGCAAGACCACAAGTGGATGAATGAAATATACAGTAGTAGCAGCAGTAGTGTGTAACAGTAATGAATGCAGATATAACACAGTAATACATTACGGTTTGTGTGGAAAAATACCATTGCAGTATAGACTGAGAGCAGGGAAGTTCTTTCTGAAGCAGCATGTTTTTGCCATCAGGAGTCTGCGTCTTTAGCTAAATGGGAGGTTGCACAGATGGTTGATCATATCCAATTATTTTTAAGGCCTTGTGCACAGTGCCTTACTCTTGGTGTGTGAGTCAGTATTGCCGTACCAGACAGTAATGCAGGATGTCATTGCTCATTAGAACTCTATCAACAGCTGTTTCTATACTCTACAATTCTTCAGTTTCCAGAGGATGTAGAGCTTTTTTGCACTTTCTGGATGATGGTGGTGATATTGAGAAATGCAAAAGTGCGTGATCAGTATTAGAAGATGTGACACAGCATTTTTTCCTGTTGCCTGAAACTCACTTGTGCTGTATTAATTTTAATTTATCATTAAGGAAACAGATTTATTTTATTACAAATGTTAAATGAACACCATAAAAAGTGGTGTAAGTACGTTTTGTGTATGTGCAGTAACTTAAAGTGAAGTAACTTAAATTTTTTTTATATTTACACTCTTAATTTTTTAATACAGAAACAGGACTCACTGAAAGTCCAGCCATGCTGCAGACACTTCTGATTTGGGCCGTCATTGCCAATTTGCTCCTTCCTCCAACCAGCCAGACCTGCTTCAAGGCCAAAGAGTCTCAGTGTCGCAATGTCGACTTCGCTCCAGGATCCAACCTAGCAGGAGAAGGCTTTGACATCACCACCATGCAACTGAAAGGGGCCTTCGCCCTCGACATGAGCTCCTGGCTCCAGAAGGACAAGTCCTGCACTCTGTGTAAAAACCCCTACATGGGAGGTCAAAAGCAGAAGCTCCCGGTTTCTGTGGTGGACTGGAGACCGAATCAGAAGTGCAAAATGAAGTTGTCCAGCTCCGTCTACCAGTCCAGTGAGGCCCTGGTCAGCTCCATGACCTCCTCTATCGAGAACAACTGGAAGACAGGCTTAAAAATAATCAGTACAAAAGGTGACGCATCACTGATGCTGGCAGGCAGTCACTCCAAGCTGGCTGAATATTCAATGGAGAAAACCAAAAAAGACAAGTTCAGCTTCACTAGCCATGCTGTCTCCTGTGGATACTACAGGTAGGATATGACAGTTTGTTTTGTCAATTCCATATGTTGAAATATGCACAATTTATATTTAATTAAATAAATGCTGCACATTTATTATTTTTGTACTCTATTTTCTGGTCAAACTTCTAGATACAGGATTTCAAGCCGTCCAATCCTGCACCCAGAGCTGAGGGATGAATTCAGAAGCCTCCCTGCGACATATAATCGTCATACAAAGCAACTCTATTACAAGCTGATTGACAAGTTTGGTACTCATTACATCACAAAGGTGAATGAGATTTTCCACAGACTTTGAAACACACATGCAAATTGTTTTCTCCTAGCATGTAGGAAAGAAAGCCTTGTACACTTCAATTTTAGAGTAGTCCAACTTTTGTTCTAATATGAATACAAGTGTGGTCTTCTTGACTGAAAATGCTGTGGCTGTGTGCAGGTGACTCTGGGTGGAGCGGTTCGCTCTGTGACCAGCATCAGGGAGTGCCAGGCATCCCTGCAGGGTCTGACTGTGGACGAAGTGAAGACATGTCTGGACGTGGAGGCTTCTGCCAGTATGAAAACTACAAGTCAGGAGGCCGAGGCTCATCACTGCAAGCAGGTCAAGGACAAGACTCTGAACAAAATGAGCTTCTCTAGCAGCTTCAGTGACAGGTTTGTAGCATTGTTAACTTTTTCGGAGTAACTGTGGTTCAACGAACACCAGATTCCCAGCAGGGGCAGTGAAAATCACCTGGTAACTTTTTATGCATGCCAAGACTTTCAACAAAAGTCACAAAGCTGTAGCATTTGATAACAATATTGTAAGACCACAGAGAATTTGACCAGTCCTGACCATGCCCGCAGAAAGTTTCACAAATCCTGCTCCCACAGAAAATTAGACCAATCTTAACTGCTCCCGTAGAAAGTTTCAACAATCCGTCTCACCTTGCACAGAAGGTTTGACCAATCCCACTCTTGCAGAAAGTTTGGCCAATCGTGCTCCAACAGTTATTATTATTTGAACCTGCCTGTTATATTTTCTGACAGACAGCTGGTTCTACTTGTCAAAATCAAAATATAAAGAAATTAATTCAAGCCACCTTGACACTGATTAAGATAAAGCTGTTACTGAAGATGAATGAAAGAAGTAAATGCATCATTAAGCACTGCACCATATTCACACTCTCATGATAATGATTTTGGTCTTTGTTTGTCCTACAAACTTCATACCTGATCGATCTGCTGTGATGTAAAAATGCGCACTTCCACAACTTTTTTGTGACTTCTACTTCTATCCAGAGGCCCTCTATTAATAATTTAATAACCAGTTGAACAAAGCATTTATTTTGGAATTTATTCAGTACTGCTGACATCCATGTTTTACTGCTGACATCTTCTCTTTCTTAAAGGGAAACAGATGTGATTGGTGGCCATGTTCAGAATGCTGACCTCCTTTTCTCATCAAATAATGACCCGAAGGCCTATAAGGAGTGGATCTCATCTCTGCCTGCTCACCCTGATGTGCTTTCCTACTCACTTGAGCCCCTTCATGAGTTGATGCCGGCTAAGGGGCGGAGGCGAGAGCATTTGCGTAACGCCATCAAGGACTACGTACTCCAGAGAGGCCTGTGGAAAAATTGCACGAGCCGTTGCAAGGTTGGAGTGAAGACCAATCCTAAGGAGCCGTGCATCTGCAGCTGCCACCACATCAAGGGTGTGGCCCTCAACTGCTGCCCCACTCAGAAAGGATTTGCTCATGTCACTGTAACTGCAATCAAAGCCACAGGTTTATATGGAGATTACATCAAACAGACGGACGGATTTGTCAAGCTCTTCCAAAATGGAAAGATCTTCCTGGGCCAGACACCCGTGATCTGGAACAAAAACTCTCCAACATGGAACTGGGATTTCGACCTTAGAACTGTGGCCCTTACTCAGTTCAGTAGTGTGAATCTGGAGGTGTGGGACAGGGACAGTGGCTGGGATGATGACCTTCTCGGGAGGTGCACTGTTAAATTGAAATCTGGCGTTGAGAAAAATGTCTGTGCGCTCAATCACGGAATGCTGTATTATAAAGTGCAGGTGAAGTGCGTCCCTGGTTTGGCTGGTTCTTCGTGCTTGGAGTACAAGCCCTCTCCCATGGAGGCACAGCTGGAGAAAGTGTACGTTTCCCGGCATGCTCGTCCGATTCCCAGAGGCATGCTGCTGGAGATGGGAGTGCTCCTTGATGAACGCATTCCCCGCTTCAACCAGAGCAACATTCGCAAAGCTGCAGGTTTTGAATTGTAGACCAATTGAGCAGTTTGTGAACCTATTGCAAATTCAGGCCAGCTATTAAAATCTTTAAAGTAGAATAGTTGCACTTAATATTGCCACGTTATAACTAAATCTTTCCTGCTCATTTTTCCTGCCATTTACCTTTTTAAAGCCTAATAAATGTCTCATGAAGCAACACTTTTGCTTTTTTTGTTTTTTTTTGGCTGAAATATTCTTGAAAAAATGCCAGACACTGTTTTGAGTGTTACATTTTGAGGGTTACATTTGCAACTTGTAAAATGCATTCTTACATCTCAAGAACACCCACAAAGTCCTCACGTCTTACAGAAAATGAGAACTGCAACGTGTGGCTTTTATTTTGGCAGCCTGAGAGAAGACATTTCCACCAGGGCAGACTATTGCTTTCAAAAACTCTCTTTGGTTGTAAAGACAACTGTTCTATTAACATAAATAATTTTAAATGTTTTTATATATATATATATATATATATATATACACACACACACACATTTTCATTAACTAGTGGGGGCAAAAAGCAGAAACTGATACAGACTCCATTAGCACTGCCTAAATGGCATATCACTTAAAAAAGTGAAAATTAGCTTTCACCCTCTTGTTGTTTGATTATGAGTATGAATCCTGATGATGTCACAAGGGAAGGAAATTGGCCATGCTCTCTGGGTGGGAGGGGAATACTCTCTCTCTCCACTGTCAATCACAGTGGGTGGCATTGTGGAACTGTTCTGATGTTGTTGAATGACAGGCATCTCTGGGTTGTCAGGGCAAAGTTTACATTAAATTTGGTTAATAAATATCCAACTTCATCATATGACATGACCACAATAGATAATAACCAAACTTAATCTAGTTTACTATCGTAATTCCCATTAAACAGTGATTTCATTCAGATCAGATTTGAAATTTTTGGTTTAATATTAATGGGCCTTTCTAACCTGTCCCAGCTCTCATCTGGTTTGACAGCTGCTAAGACATCCTTTTAAAAGGAAAACTGGAAGCATCTGTACATGATCCTCACAAGCCCCACAACATTCATCTTAGTCCACAACATCTCCTCCGTCACCCTCCCACCTGACAGCTGATGACTTCACCACCTTCTCTGATGAGAAGATGAAGTAAAATCTGCCTGCTCTTTGCTCCTACCCCATTCCTACACAACACATTCAGTCTTCTCTTCCTCTTTCTTCTGTACATTTTTCTCCTTTATTAACAAAATAGATCCTGCAGATTATCTTGTCCTGCAATCCCACCACCTGCCCACTGGATCCCATCCCTTCCACAATGATCCACACCATTTCACCAGACCTCCTCCCTTTCATCTCTACTATCATTAATGACTACATAACATCTGGTCATGCACCAACTGCATTCAAGGCAGCAAGGGTTATTCCCATCATGAACTACTGTATCACTTCTTTCTTTTCTTTCTGAAATCCTCGTGAGTCTTGGTATTTGTGGCACAGCATGACAATGGTTTGCTTCCTACCTGGAGGGATGGTCATATCAGGTGACATGGAGGGGATCCACATCTGCTCCATGCTGACTCTCCACTGGTGTCCCACAAGGCTCAGTGCTGGGTCCTCTTCTGTTCTCCCTCTATATCTTGGTGAGGTCATAGTGGCAGCAGGGGTGTGGTCAAGCGTCAGCTGCAGACAGAAATGAGGCGGGTTAAACCCGGCAAGTAATGCGTGATGATTCTGTGTTGAGGTAATCCTCAAACTTAATGTCCGTGTGATTGATCAGTGGCTGCCAGCAGTTGCTTTTGTCTATGGCATATTCAAATCCTAGTGATCGATCACATCGACAGTAAGTTTGAGGATTACGTCAATGCAGAATCATCACGCATTACCTGCCAGTTCAACCCACCTCCTCTCCGTCCGCAGCTGACGCTCGACCACGCCCCTGCTGCCACAGTCATATCATCACACGGGTTTTCATACTACTGCTATGTTGATGAAACTCAACTCATCCTCTAATTAGACATTCTTGTTTCTTGTCTTGTCTTAACCCCAGCAAAACTGAGCTGCTGTACATGGGAGAACTTGCTGACATGGGAGATTCAATTCAATTCAATTCAATTCAATTTTATTTGTATAGCGCGTTTAACAATGAACATTGTCTCAAAGCAGCTTTACAGAACATAAGAAACAAAAAGCATGCAAACAGAAACAAAAACATGCAAACAGTCCTAGGTGTTAGACAAAATTATCCCTAGTGAGCAAGCCTGAGGCGACTGTGGCGGCTGTGGCAAGGAAAAACTCCATTAGATGATATGAGGAAGAAACCTTGAGAGGAACCAGACTCAAAAGGGAACCCATCCTCATTTGGGTGACACTGGAGAGTGTGATATGAACAATGTCCTTTCTGCATTTATTTATAGTCGTAAAATTTTATGTGTATATTAATTTGGAGGTTGTTGTCTTCCTCAAAGTCCACATAGGGTTGGCAGCGTTGCTTTGAATACCCAAGTCCTCACGAGGCAGAAACCAGCTGGAGCAGGTCCATCTCTGGATGCCTCAGGATCCTCGTAGGGTTGGCCTCTGTCTACTGGAGCTGGCACAATCTCTATGTGCCTCGGAATGGGTAGAAGAAGGGAAACAAGTGAAAAGGAATTAGCGTAGCTGCTGTACATAATATTAGTAAGCCCTAAATCATAATGTGCAATTAATCAGATGTACTGAAGTACAAGGTTATGGTATATGTTAAGTGTTAAGTGTGTGCCTGGCTAAAGATACATGTCTTTAATCTACGTTTGAACTGGGAGACTGTGTCTGAGCCCCGAACACTGTCAGGAAGGCTATTCTAAAGTTTAGGAGCTAAATACAGAAACGCTCTACCCCCTTTTGTAGACTTTGATATTTGAGATGCATCCCCTATGTCAAGATCTTGTGATCTCGCTGGGCAACTCGCAGATCTCTCCATCTGTTACTGCACACAACCTTGGGGTAACCATGGACAACCAACTCTCCCAAACTAACAAATTTCTCCTAGCTGTCTGAACAGCTGTATCACTGGCTGTCTTCGAATGAACACTGAAGACCTATCTTTTTACCAAGCACTTTCAGAGAAATCCCACCATTAAACTAGAATTTAATTTTTTATTGTTCTGATATTTATTGTTCTGTCACACAGTATTGTATTGTTAATTTTCACACTTTAACAGAATGTGTGATTTCCTGTTTTTCCACACCTTGATGTAGTAAAACTAGAATAGCCAACATGCATTTTGCAAAAATGCAATTCACTATTGGTAATCCCTACTTGATCAACCGATTCGGACATCTAACTAAGACGTCAAGACGTGCTAAAACAGGAAACAGCCCACCTCACTTGCAAAAAGGACAGCAAGCCAGTTTGTTTTCTAAAACAAAAAGGAAGATGCTAAATACAACAGTAATTCTATCAGTATTTAGTAAAAATGGAGTAAAAATTTAGTAAAAAGCTGCGTTGAAACGCTATGGAAACGCCTTCAGCGTGACCGCGCTCTGAATAACATGTGTAATCAGTCCAATGTATGGGCGAGGCGTCACGGGCGGGGTGACGTAGCGACCCGGAAGCATAAAAGCCCGAGCGGCAAACGCCGCGCTAGCTTTCTGTCATTCAGCAAGCGCTCTGTGTGATATTGTCTGTCTATTGTTTCTCTTTCTGTGTTGTCTGCAGCATGCTTAAGGCCAAGGACAAAACGAAACTGAAACGGGGCGAGAGCGGACAGCGTTTTAGGCGCTCTGGGCCCGGTCTCTCTGACACGAAGACGGATCTGAGGACCGTTCTTTTGGCAAGGAGGGCCGTGGCTAAGAAGCCCTGACGCCTTGGGCCCAGGGCTTCCGAGGGCGGGCCCCTCTGGGGCGGGACGGTGTACACCTCATTATACGGTGCCCGTCTCGCCTCAGTGCCCTCGGGAGGTTGGTCTGCCAACCCTGCCACCTATGGTGCTTCAGGGCGCAGCGGTCTCCGGCGAGCGTTTCTCCCAGTTCTCGCCCGGGAACATAGCGGGTCTGGGAGGCTCGCGGCCTCTTTGGAGGCCTTCGGAGCAGCTAGTTCCGTCGTTCCCTGTCGGTTCGGCGCTCCAGGGCACCAAGCTAGCCGCTCTCGCCGTACCAGAGGTCAGTCTCGAGAGGCTGATCCCCTTAGTGAGCTATTTGGCAGCATGGAAACTTCTGCCGAATGTGTCTCAATGGGTCCTGCGTACTGTAGAGAGAGGCTACCGAATTTAGTTCGGCTCTCCTCCGTCTCGCTTTTCCGGGGTTCTTCCCACTCTGGTGGGTCCCGAGCAGGCTGTGGTAATGGAACAGGAAGTACACACTCTCCTGAGGAAGGAGGCCATCGAGGTGGTCCCTCCTCGTGACAGAGAGTCCGGGCTCTACAGCCGGTACTTCATTGTTCCCAAGAAGGGTGGAGGGCTGCGTCCCGTTTTGGGACTTGCGGCAGTTGAACCTCTCAGTCGCACGACTGAAGTTCAGGATGCTCCCGGTAACACAGGTTGTGTCTCAGATCAGCTCCAAGGACTGGTTTGTCACGATCGACCTAAGGGATGCATATTTCCATATCTCCATCCTTCCTCAATACAGGAAGTTCCTGAGGATCGCTTTAGGGGGCGAAGCTTACCAATATCAGGTTCTTCTGTTCGGCCTAGCACTCTCACCCCACACCTTCACGAAGTGTGTGGATGCTGCTCTGGCTCCTATGCGACTCCGGGGCATCCGCATACTGAATTATATCGACGACTGGTTTATATTAGCTCGATCGGAGCAGATGGCAGTTCGGTGTCGAGATGTCGTTCTCGCCCATATGAAGGAACTGGGGTTAAGACTGAACGCCGAGAAAAGTGTGCTTCCTCCAGTACAGAGAATCACTTATCTGGGCACGGTGTGGGATTCGACCGCGATGCAGGCACGTCTGTCTCCTGCTCGGATCGAGTCGATCCTCACAGCAGTCGCGACAGTGAGAGAAGGCCGGTCACTCACTGTGAAGCAGTTTCAGAGACTGCTGGGTCTGATGGCAGCTGCATCCAACGTAATACCTTTTGGCCTGCTGTACATGAGACCCCTACAGTGGTGGCTCAAGACCAGGGGGTTCTCCCCGAGGGGAAACCCGCTCCGCAAGATCAAGGTCATGCGGCGGTGCCTACGTGCCTTAGACATGTGGAGGGAACCTGGGTTCTTGTCTCAGGGCCCGGTGCTGGGAGCTCCTTGTCGCCGCGTAATGCTAGCGACGGATGCATCTCTCACCGGATGGGGAGCGGTCATGAGTGGCCGCTCTGCCAGTGGTCTGTGGAGCGGCCACCATCTCACTTGGCACATCTACTGCCTGGAGATGCTGGCCGTGTTTCTAGCACTGAAACACTTTCTCCTGGACCTAAAAGGTCGCCACGTGTTGGTGCGCACCGACAACATGGCAGTGGTCTCTTATATCAACCACCAGGGAGGTCTGTGCTCGCGCCCCCTTTACAGGCTGGCGCTCCAGATCCTTGTGTGGTCCCAGGGGAAACTCCTCTCGCTGAGAGCAGTTTATATCCCTGGCCATCTCAATATGGGAGCAGACGCCCTGTCGAGGCAGGGGCCGATGCCCGGGGAATGGAGGCTCCACCCCAAGGTGGTGGAGCAGATATGGCGTATGTTCAGTCGAGCTCAGGTGGATCTGTTTGCGACTCAGGAGACGTCGCACTGTCCCCTCTGGTTCTCTCTGACTCATCCAGCTCCCCTAGGACTGGATGCTATGGTACAGAGTGCGCCAGGACGGGGTCCGCTTGCTGCTAGTAGCCCCGTTCTGGCTGGGCCGAGTATGGTTCTCGGACCTGAATTCCCTTCTTGACGGCTCTCCATGGGAGATTCCCGTCAGGAGGGACCTCCTCTGACAGGCAGGGGGCGACATCCTTCGTCCCCGCCCGGAGTTGTGGAAGCTGTGGGTGTGGCCTCTGAGGGGGCACAACAGAGCTTCTGGTCTCTCAGCCGAGGTTGTTGAGACCATCCTCCAGTCCAGAGCTCCCTCAACGAGGAAACTGTACGCCCTGAAGTGGAAAATTTTCACTTCCTGGTGCGGAGACCGCCGGCTCGACCCTGTTCACTGCCCAGTTGGTGCAGTGCTGGAGTTCCTGCAGGCCCGTCTCTCCGCAGGGCTGACCCACTCCACCCTGAAGGTCTACGTGGTGGCTATTGCGGCCGACCACGCCCCTCTCGGTGGTCAGTCAGTGGGCAGACACCCCCTGGTTACACGTTTCCTCCGCGGTGCGCTGAGGCTCAGACCTCCAGTGCGATCTCGGGTCCCTCCTTGGGACCTGGCCCTGGTTTTAGAGGCTCTCTGTAAACCCCCCTTCGAGCCCATAGAGGAGATTTCGGACCGTCTTTTGACATTGAAAACTGCCTTTCTCTTTGCTATTTCCTCTCTTATGAGAGTGGGGGATCTTCAGGCCCTCTCTGTGGCCCCCTCTTACTTAGACTTTGCGCCTGGTCTGGCCAAAGCGTTCTTGTACCCCTGAGTGGGGTACGTACCGAAAGTTCCCTCCTGTCATGCTGCAGGCCTTCTGTCCTCCTCCCATTCAGGAGCCCGACCATCGGAAGCTTAACTTTACATGTCCAGTGCGAGCACTGGATGCGTACGTCCACAGAGCTGCCCTGTGGAGGAGGGCGGACCAATTGCTTATATGCTTTGCTTATATGCTTTGGTCTTCCTGCTACCAAGCAGACCCTCAGCCGGTGGGTTGTGGAGGCCATTTCCCTGGCTTATAAGTCCTCTGGTCTCCCCTCACCCTTGGGGGTCAAGGCTCACTCTACACGAGGTGTGGCGGCCTCGAAGGCCTTTCTGGCAGGTGTGTCCATGCAGGACATCTGCAACGCGGCGGGTTGGTCCACGTCCCTGACGTTTGCCAGGTTCTACGGCCTGGATATGCGAGCCACTCCCGGCTCTACTGTCCTTTTGCCTTGAGCTGTGCCTTTTCCACACTAGGCAAGGATTTGTAAGTCTGGCAGCGTGGGCATACTCGTTCCCATAGTGTTTCGACGCAGCTCGAGTTCCTGAAGGGGAACGTCTCCAGGTTACGCATGTAACCATGGTTCCCTGAGGGAACGAGATGCTGCGTCTCCTTGCCACACTTCCGGCATCATTTCTCAGAAGCTAGCGTGGCATTTACCGCTCGGGCTTTTATGCTTCCGGGTCGCTACGTCACCCCGCCCGTGACGTCTTGCCCATCCATTGGAATGATTACACATGTGATTCACGCTGAAGGCGTTCCCATAGTGTTTCGACACAACATCTCGTTCCCTCGGGGAACCATGGTTACATGCATAACCTGGAGACGATTTCTTGGATGCGACAGATGCATTCGTGAAGATCCTCCTCAACGGTAAAATCAACAGAGGCCAGACATCTGTGATTCAGAATGACAACTCACCCAGGTGGGACTGGGATTTCCATTTTGGAACTATGGACCTTACTCATTTCAGCAGTGTGAAGTTAGAGGTATGGGATGAGTAAGTCAAATAATGACCTTCTCGGGGAATGCAATGTTCCACTGAAATCTGGAGTTGAGGAAAATGTCTGTGCACTCAATCACGGAGTGCTGTATTATAAAGTGCAGGTGAAGTGTATCCCTGGATAGACTGGTCCCTTCATGCTCGGAGTACAATCCCTCTCCCATGGAGGCACAGCTGGAGAAAGCATACGTCTCCCGGAACACTCACCCAATTCCCAGAGGTATGCTGCTGGAGATGGGAGTGCTCCTCGATGAATGCATTCCCCGCTTCAACCAGAGCAATATTCGCAAAGCTAAAGGTCTTGAACTGTAGGCCAAATGTGTTCTTTGTACAACTAATACATATTCACACCAGCTATCACAATGTTTAAAGTAGAATAGGTGCAAATAATATTGGCACATTATTACTAAACCTTTCCTGCTCATTTGTGCTGCCTTTTGCCTTTTTCAAAGCTTAATAAATGTTTCCTGAAGCACAATGTTGCAGAAATATTCTTGATGAAAGCTAGATGCTGAGTTCAGAATACAATAAAATAATGGTTTACATTTGCAAATTTTAAAAAAGCATCTTCACACTGCTGGCACACCCACAAAGCCCACACAACCTACAGAAAATCTGTGTAGCTATGTGTGGTTTTTATTTTCACAGCCTGAGTGAACACATGTCCATTAGATCAGAATATCAGACTGACTATTGCTTACAAAAACTCTCTTTAGTTCTAAAGAATGCTGTTAGATTAACATAAATCATGTGTTTTGTTCTCTACGCACACAATAAACACTCTACCAGCCCTGTACATCTCACACATACATCATTTCACACTTTTTTTTATTAAACTTCTCCAAATTTATGCACCTATTTATATACCTATAAACTGTCCTGCCCCATGCCTTGCACGTGGGTATAAATACCCCATGTAGAACTAAAGAAGAACATTTAAAAGGTTCTGAAAGGTTCATTGAGAAGACAAATGTAAAGTGCACAGGTTATATCTGCTCATACACACGTCAATGTAAGTGAAACGAAAGCTACATTTGAATTACATCCACTTTTAATGGACATTTTCACAATTTTTTTTTTTTTCAATCATGCATATTGACTGCTGAATGGTAAATATGTTTTGGGGGACAAATCACTGTAATTATAAGCTACACGATGCTGAAATTGATCCACAAATTAATTAGGTAAGAACATACTGAAACACTGTTAAAATAAAAACTAGGAAACTGTGATTCATCTATGCTCTATATTTTTAGTCCCGGGGGTCCTCAGCGCTGCACATATGTATATATGGTGTAAAGGCCACATACTTTATCATGATTGTATATAAATAAGTACATCAAACAATTACAAGTTACAAGATTATTTCTTGCCACACATCTGTGTCAGTTGTGTACTGTGATGTGTGATTGTGATGTGTGATTGATGAAATGTTCATTAATGAGTACAAATTTTGCCAAAGAAAAACAGTGAACATATGTTGCAGTAGTACTGACAGCAGCAGCAGTAGTGACTGGAGTTGATGTGTAACAGTAATGAATGCAGATATAACACAGTGTCACATTACGGTTTGTGTGGAAAAATACTATTGCAGTATAGACTGGGAGAAGCAGGGACTTTTCTCCTGCGTATGAAGAGCGAGGAGCTGAGTTCTCTGATGGCAGAAGGAAAGAAGCTCTTTCTGAAGCAGCATGTTTTTGTCATCAGGAGTCTGTGTCTTTAGCTAAATGGGAGATTGCACTGATGGTTGATCTTATCAAATTATCCAATTACAATGCCTTACTCTTGGTGTGTGAGTCAGTATTGCCATACCAGACAGTAATCCAGGATGTCAGCATACTTTGGATCATTGCTGAGTAGAACTGTATCAGCAGCTGCTTCTCAACTCTATAATTCTTCAGTTTCCAGAGGAAATAGAGCTCTTTTGCACTTTCTGGATGATGGTGGTGATATTGAGAAGTGCAAAAGTGCATGATCAGTATTAGCAGGTGTTACACAAGCATCTGTTCCTGTGGCCTGAAACTCACTTGTGCTGTGTTAATTTTAATTTATCATAAAGGAGACAGATTCATTTTATTACAGATGCTAAATGAACACCTTGAAAAGTGGTCTAAGTATGTTTTGTCTATGCAGCAAAGTAACTTAAATTTTTTTAATATTTAAAAAATTTGAATTTTTTAATACAGAAACAGGACACAGTGAAAGTCCAGCCATGCTTCAGACACTTCTGATTTGGGCTGTCTTTGCCAATTTTCTCCCTCCTCCAACCAGCCAGACCTGCTTCAAGGCCAATGAGTCTCAGTGTCGCCATGTGGACTTCGCTCCAGGATCCATCCTAGCAGGAGAAGGCTTTGACATCACCATCTTGCAACGGAAAGGGGCCTTCGCCCTCGACATGAGCTCCGGGCTCCAGAAGGACAAGTCCTGCACTCTGTGTAAAAACCCCTACATGAGAGGTCAAATGCAGAAGCTCCCAGTTTCTGTGGTGGATTGGAGACCAAGTAAGAAGTGCAAAATGAAGTTGTCCAGCTCCGTCTACCAGTCCAGTGAGGCCCTGGTCAACGCCAGCACCTCCTCTATTGAGAACAACTGGCAGTCAGACTTGCAATTGATACCTCCAAAAGACCAGGAATCAATGTTACTGGCAGGCAGTAACTCCAAGCTGGCCAAATATTCAATGGAGAAAACCAAAGAAGACAAGTTCATCTTCACCAGGCATGCTGTCTCATGTGGATACTATGGGTAGGATGTGAAAAATTTGTGTTTTGACAGTGCCCTCTAATGTTGATTTCCAATTACTTATACAAATACAGCATCATTCATCATTGTTTTTGAGTTCTACATTATGGTCTGACTTCTAGATACAGCGTTTCGAGTCATCCACTCCTACACCCAGAGCTAAATAATGAATTCGAAAGTCTCCCTGAGACATATGATGAGTCTACAAAGCACCTCTATTACAAGCTTATTGACAAGTTTGGTACTCATTATATCACAAAGGTGAATGAGATCATTGTTTTCCACAGACTTTGAAGCAGCTCGTCCACCTCAATTTTAAAGTAGTCTATTTATGAACAATGAATACAACTTCACAGTTTCAGAATGAATGGCTGGAAACACTGTGGCTGTGTGCAGGTGACTCTGGGTGGAGAGGTTCACTCTGTGACCAGCATCAGGGAGTGCCAGGCGTCCCTGGAGGGTCTGAGTGTGGACGAGGTGAAGATGTACCTGGGACAGGTGATCCCAGGTAACGACTTGCCAAAATGGAACAGGGATTTCAATCTTGGAATTGTGGACCTTACTCAGTTCAGCAGTGTGAATCTGGAGGTGTGGGATAAAGACAGCGATTCAGATGATGACCTTCTTGGGAGGAGCACTGTTAAATTGAATTCTGGAGTTGAGGAAAATGTCTGTGCACTCTATTACGGAATGCTGTATTATAAAGTGCAGGTGACATGCAACCCTCATTTGACTGGTCCTTCGTGCTTGGAGTACAATCCCTCTCCCATGGAGGCACAGCTGGAGAAACTGTACATCTCCAGGAATGCTCACCTGATTCCCAGAGGTATGATGCTGGAGATGGGAGTGCTCCTCGATGAATGCATTCCCCGCTTCAACCAGAGCAATATTCGCAAAGCTAAAGGTCTTGAATTGTAGACTAGTTGTGTTCTTTGTGCAGCTATTGCATATTCTTGTCAGAATATCAGACTGATTATTGCTTTCAAAAACTCTCTTTGGTTCTAAAGAAAGCTGTTAGATTAACATAAATCATATGTGTTTTGTTCTCTACACACACAATAAACACTCTACCAGTTCTGTACATCTAAGGTACTCTGATAGCACTGATGAATAAACAAATCATAAGAAAAACATACCAAAATGTAAGGTTTCAGCGTCTAGAATTCAACAGCATTGCAATGTAATAATTAATAATAACAGCCTAACACACTACACACACTCATGCATATAATGTCACACTTTTGTTCAAGCCCCTCCAAATTTATAGACCTATTTATAGAGCTATAAATCGTCCTGCCCCATGCCTTGCACGTGGGTATAAATACCCCATGTAGAACTAAAGAAGAACATTTAAAAGGTTCTAAAAACTTCATTTTGAAGACCCATTTAAAGTGCACAGGTTTTATCTGCTCTCACACACATCGAGGTAAGTGAAACGAGCCCTACATTTCAATTAAGTCCGCTTTTAATGGACATTTTCATAACTCGGGTTTTTTTTTTCCAATCTGTATACTGACTATTTGAGCAAATCCATTGAATGGTAAATATATTTCTAAATTATTGTCACATATTAGAAACTATGTTTTAGGGTCCAAATCACTGTAATTATAAGCTACACAATGCTGATATCTATATCTCTCTATCGTTATAGATATACATAAATATAATGTACAATGTACATTACATGTAAAATGTACAAAATATATATATACATACACACACACACACACACACACACACACATATATATATATATATATATATCTATATATACATTGTCATGACTGCATTATTTTTTTATAAATAAGTACATCAAACAATTACAAGATACAAGATTGTTTGTTGCCTGTGTTAGTGGTAATTTGGTTCACTAAACAAAGTGCAAGACAATAAGTGCATGAATGAAATATACATAAATGAGTCAGTACAAATTTTGCCAAAGACTGATGGACTGATGGTACTGATGGATTAAACAGCAGCAGCAGTGTGTAACAGTAATGAATGCAGATATAACACAGTGACACATTAGGGTTTGTGTGGAAAAATACTATTGCAGTATAGATTGAGAGCAGGGAAGTTCTTTCTGAAGCAGCATGTTTTTGTCATCAGGAGTCTGTGTCTTTAGCTAAATGGGAGGTTGCACTGATGGTTGAACATATCCAATTATTTTTAAGGCCTCGCACACAATGCCTTACTCTTGGTGTGTGAGTCAGTATTGCCGTACCAGACAGTAATGCAGGATGTCAGCATACTTTGGATCATTGCTGAGTAGAACTCTATAAACAGCTGCTTCTATACTCTACAATTCTTCAGTTTCCAGAGGATGTAGAGCTTTTTTGCACTTTCCTGATGATGGTGGTGATATTGAGAAATGCAAAAGTGCATGATCAGTATTAGCAGGTGTGACACAAGCATCTTTTCCTGTTGCCTGAAACTCACTTGTGCTGTATTAATTTTAATTTATCATAAAGGAAACAGATTTATTTTATTACAGATGTTAAATGAACACCATAAAAAGTGGTGTAAGTATGTTTTGTGTATGTGAAGTAACTTAAAGTGAAGTAACTTAAATTTTTTTTGTATTCACACTCTTAATTTTTTAATGCAGAAACAGGACACAGTGAAAGTCCAGCCATGCTGCAGACACTTCTGATTTGGGCTGTCTTTGCCAATTTGCTCCCTCCTCCAACCAGCCAGACCTGCTTCAAGGCCAAAGAGTCTCAGTGTCGCAATGTGGACTTCGCTCCAGGATCCAACCTAGCAGGAGAAGGCTTTGACATCACCACCATGCAACTGAAAGGGGCCTTCGCCCTCGACATGAGCTCCTGGCTCCAGAAGGACAAGTCCTGCACTCTGTGTAAAAACCCCTACATGGGAGGTCAAAAGCAGAAGCTCCCGGTTTCTGTGGTGGACTGGAGACCGAATCAGAAGTGCAAAATGAAGTTGTCCAGCTCCGTCTACCAGTCCAGTGAGGCCCTGGTCAGCTCCAGCACCTCCTCTATCGAGAATAACTGGAAGACAGGCTTAAAAATACCCACTAAAAATGGTCACGCATCACTGATGCTGGCAGGCAGTCACTCCAAGCTGGCTGAATATTCAATGCAGAAAACCAAAAAAGACAAGTTCAGCTTCACTAGCCATGCTGTCTCCTGTGGATACTACAGGTAGGATATGACAGTTTGTTTTGTCAATTCCATATGTTGAAATATGCACAATTTTATTTAATTAAGTAAATGCTGCACATTTATTATTTTTGTACTCTATTTCCTGGTCAACCTTCTAGATACAGAATTTCGAGCCGTCCAATCCTGCACCCAGAGCTGAGGGATGAATTCAGAAGCCTCCCTGCGACATATAATCGTCACACAAAGCAACTCTATTACAAGCTGATTGACAAGTTTGGTACTCATTACATCACAAAGGTGAATGAGATTTTCCACAGACTTTGAAACACACATGCAAATTGTTTTCTCCTAGCATGTAGGAAAGAAAGCCTTGTACACTTCAATTTTAGAGTAGTCCAACTTTTGTTCTAGAATGAATACAAGTGTGGTCTTCTTGACTGAAAATGCTGTGGCTGTGTGCAGGTGACTCTGGGTGGAGCGGTTCGCTCTGTGACCAGCATCAAGCAGTGCCAGGCATCCCTGCAGGGTCTGAGTGTGGACGAAGTGAAGATGTGTCTGGACGTGGAGGCTTCTGCCAGTATGAAAACTGCAAGCCGGCAGGCCGAGGCGCATCACTGCAAGCAGGTCAAGGACAAGACTCTGAACAAAATGAGCTTCTCTAGCAGCTTCAGTGACAGGTTTGTAGCATTATTAACTTTTTCGGAGTAACTGTGGTTCAACGAACACCAGATTCCCAGCAGGAGCAGTGAAAATCACCTGGTAACTTTTTATGCATGCCAAGACTTTCAACAAAAGTCACAAAGCTGTAGCATTTGATAACAATGCTGTAAGACCACAGAGAATTTGACCAGTCCTGACCATGCCCGCACAAACTTTCACAAATCCTGCTCCCAAAGAAAATTAGACCAATCTTAACTGCTCCCGTAGAAAGTTTCAACAATCCCTCTCACCTTGCACAGAAAGTTTGGCCAATCGTGCTCCAACAGTTATTATTATTTGAACCTGCCTGTTATATTTTCTGACAGACAGCTGGTTCTACTTGTCAAAATCAAAATATAAAGAAATTAATTCAAGCCACCTTGACACTGATTAAGATAAAGCTGTTACTGAATATGAATGAAAGAAGTAAATGCATCATTAAGCACTGCACCATATTCACACTCTCATGATAATGAATTTAGTCTTTGTTTGTCCTATAAACTTCATACCTGATCGATCTGCTGTGATGTAAAAATTGCCCACTTCCACAACTTTTTTGTGACTTCTACTTCTATCCAGAGGCCCTCTATTAATAATTTAATAACCAGTTGAACAAAGCATTTATTTTGGAATTTATTCAGTAGTGCTGACATCCATGTTTCTCTTCTCTTTCTTAAAGGGAAACAGATGTGATTGGTGGCCATGTTCAGAATGTTGACCTCCTTTTCTCATCAAATAATGACCCAAAGGCGTATAAGAAGTGGGTCTCATCTCTGCCTGCTCACCCTGATGTGCTTTCCTACTCACTTGAGCCCCTTCATGAGTTGATGCCGGCTAAGGGGCGGAGGCAAGAGCATTTGCGTAACGCCATCAAGGACTACATACTCCAGAGAGGCCTGTGGAAAAATTGCACGAGCCGTTGCAAATTCGGAGTGAAGACCGATCCTAAGGAGCCGTGCATCTGCAGCTGCCACAACAACCCGGGTGTGGCCCTCAACTGCTGCCCCACTCAGAAAGGATTTGCTCAGGTCACTGTAACTGCAATCAAAGCCACAGGTCTATGGGGAGATTACCTCAAACAGACGGATGGATTTGTCAAGCTCTTCCAAAAGGGAAAGATCTTCCGGGGCCAGACACCCGTGATCTGGAACAAAAACTCTCCAACATGGAACTGGGATTTCAATCTTGGAACTGTGGTCCTTACTCAGTTCAGCAGTGTGAATCTGGAGGTGTGGGACAGGGACAACGGCTGGGATGATGACCTTCTCGGGAGGTGCACTGTTAAATTGAAATCTGGCGTTGAGAAAAATGTCTGTGCGCTCAATCACGGAATGCTTTATTATAAAGTGCAGGTGAAGTGCGTCCCTGGTTTGGCTGGTTCTTCGTGCATGGTGTACAAGCCCTCTCCCATGGAGGCACAGCTGGAGAAAGTGTACGTTTCCCGGCATGCTCGTCCGATTCCCAGAGGTATGCTGCTGGAGATGGGAGTGCTCCTCGATGAACGCATTCCCCGCTTCAACCAGAGCAACATTCGCAAAGCTGCAGGTTTTGAATTGTAGACCAATTGAGCAGTTTGTGAACCTATTGCAAATTCAGGCCAGCTATTAAAATCTTTAAAGTAGAATAGTTGCACTTAATATTGCCACATTATAACTAAATCTTTTTTGCTCATTTCTGCTGCAATTTACCTTTTTAAAGCCTAATAAATGTCTCATGAAGCAACACCTTTGGTTTTTTTTTTGTTTTTTTTTTTGGCTGAAATATTCTTGAAAAAATGCCAGACACTGTTTTGAGTGTCCGGTAATATTATGGGTTACATTTGCAACTTGTAAAATGCATTCTTACATCTCAAGAACACCCACAAAGTCCACACGTCTTACAGAAAATGAGAACTGCAACGTGTGGCTTTTATTTTGGCAGCCTGAGAGAAGACATTTCCACCAGGGCAGAACTGACTATTGCTTTCAAAAACTCTCTTTGGTTGTAAAGACAATTGTTCTATTAACATAAATAATTTTAAATGTTTTTTTATATATATACACACACGTTTTCATTACCTAGTGGGGGCAAAAAGTACAAACTGATACAGACTCCATTAGCACCCCTAAATGGCATATCACTTAAAAAAGTCAAAATTAGCTTTCACCCTCTTGTTGTCTGATCATGAGTATGAATCCTGATGATGTCACAAGGGAAGGAAATTGGCCATGCTCTCTGGGTGGGAGGGGAATACTCTCTCTCTCCACTGTCAATCACAGTGGGTGGCATTGTGGAACTGTTCTGATGTTGTTGAATGACAGGCATCTCTGGGTTGTTAGGGCAAAGTTTACATTAAATTTGGTTAATAAATATCCAACTTCATCATATGACATGACCACAATAGATAATCACCAAATTTAATCTAGTTTACTATGGTAATTCCCATTAAACAGTGATTTCATTCAGATCAGATTTGAAATTTTTGGTTTAATATGACTGGGCCTTTCTAACCTGTCCCAGCTCTCATCTGGTTTGACAGCTGCTAAGACATCCTTTTAAAAGGAAAACTGGAAGCATCTGCACATGATCCTCACAAGCCCCACAACTTTTTTTCTTCACTTCTTAGTCCACAGCATCTCCTCCGTCACCCTCCCACCTGACAGCTGATGACTTCACCACCTTCTTTGATGAGAAGATGAAGTAAAATCTGCCTGCTCTTTGCTCCTACCCCTATTCCTACACAACACATTCAGTCTTCTCTTCCTCTTTCTTCTGTACATTTTTCTCCTTTATTAACAAAATAGATCCTGCAGATTATCTTGTCCTGCAATCCCACCACCTGCCCACTGGATCCCATCCCTTCCACAATGATCCAGACTATTTCACCAGACCTCCTCCCTTTCATCTCTACTATCATTAATGACTACATAACATCTGGTCATGCACCAACTGCATTCAAGGCAGCAAGGGTTATTCTCATCCTGAACTACTCTATCACTTCTTTCTTTTCTTTCTGAAATCCTCATGAGTCTTGGTATTTATTGGTATTATACCAAGTCTTGGTACTTGGTACTCTCCACTGGTGTCCCACAAGGCTCAGTGCTGGGTCCTCTTCTGTTCTTTCTGCATTTATTTATAGTTATTTATATTTATTTATCTGCATTAGCAATGTCCTTTCTGCATTTATTTATAGTCATGTAGAATTTTATGTGTATATTAATTTGTTGTCTTCCTCAAAGTCCCCATAGGGTTGGCAGCGTTGCTTTGAATACCCAAGTCCTCACGAGGCAGAAACCAGCTGGAGCAGGTCCATCTCTGGATGCCTCAGGATCCTCGTAGGGTTGGCCTCTGTCTACTGGAGCTGGCACAATCTCTATGTGCTTCGGGATGGGTAGAAGAAGGGAAACAAGTGAAAAGGAATTAGCGTAGCTGCTGTTCATAATATTAGTAAGCCCTAAATCATAATGTGCAATTAATCAGATGTACTGAAGTACAAGGTTATGGTATATGTTAAGTGTTAAGTGTGTGCCTGGCTAAAGATACATGTCTTTAATCTACGTTTGAACTGGGAGACTGTGTCTGAGCCCCGAACACTGTCAGGAAGGCTATTCTAAAGTTTAGGAGATAAATACAGAAACGCTCTACCCCCTTTTGTAGACTTTGATATTTGAGATGCATCCCCTATGTCAAGATCTTGTGATCTCGCTGGGCAACTCGCAGATCTCTCCATCTGTTACTGCACACAACCTTGGGGTAACCATGGACAACCAACTCTCCCAAACTAACAAATTTCTCCTAGCTGTCTGAACAGCTGTATCACTGGCTGTCTTCGAATGAACACTGAAGACCTATCTTTTTACCAAGCACTTTCAGAGAAATCCCACCATTAAACTAGAATTTAATTTTTTATTGTTCTGATATTTATTGTTCTGTCACACAGTATTGTATTGTTAATTTTCACACTTTAACAGAATGTGTGATTTCCTGTTTTTCCACACCTTGATGTAGTAAAACTAGAATAGCCAACATGCATTTTGCAAAAATGCAATTCACTATTGGTAATCCCTACTTGATCAACCGATTCGGACATCTAACTAAGACGTCAAGACGTGCTAAAACAGGAAACAGCCCACCTCACTTGCAAAAAGGACAGCAAGCCAGTTTGTTTTCTAAAACAAAAAGGAAGATGCTAAATACAACAGTAATTCTATCAGTATTTAGTAAAAATGGAGTAAAAATTTAGTAAAAAGCTGCGTTGAAACGCTATGGAAACGCCTTCAGCGTGACCGCGCTCTGAATAACATGTGTAATCAGTCCAATGTATGGGCGAGACGTCACGGGCGGGGTGACGTAGCGACCCGGAAGCATAAAAGCCCGAGCGGCAAACGCCGCGCTAGCTTTCTGTCATTCAGCAAGCGCTCTGTGTGATATTGTCTGTCTATTGTTTCTCTTTCTGTGTTGTCTGCAGCATGCTTAAGGCCAAGGACAAAACGAAACTGAAACGGGGCGAGAGCGGACAGCGTTTTAGGCGCTCTGGGCCCGGTCTCTCTGACACGAAGACGGATCTGAGGACCGTTCTTTTGGCAAGGAGGGCCGTGGCTAAGAAGCCCTGACGCCTTGGGCCGAGGGCTTCCGAGGGCGGGCCCCTCTGGGGCGGGACGGTGTACACCTCATTATACGGTGCCCGTCTCGCCTCAGTGCCCTCGGGAGGTTGGTCTGCCAACCCTGCCACCTATGGTGCTTCAGGGCGCAGCGGTCTCCGGCGAGCGTTTCTCCCAGTTCTCGCCCGGGAACATAGCGGGTCTGGGAGGCTCGCGGCCTCTTTGGAGGCCTTCGGAGCAGCTAGTTCCGTCGTTCCCTGTCGGTTCGGCGCTCCAGGGCACCAAGCTAGCCGCTCTCGCCGTACCAGAGGTCAGTCTCGAGAGGCTGATCCCCTTAGTGAGCTATTTGGCAGCATGGAAACTTCTGCCGAATGTGTCTCAATGGGTCCTGCGTACTGTAGAGAGAGGCTACCGAATTTAGTTCGGCTCTCCTCCGTCTCGCTTTTCCGGGGTTCTTCCCACTCTGGTGGGTCCCGAGCAGGCTGTGGTAATGGAACAGGAAGTACACACTCTCCTGAGGAAGGAGGCCATCGAGGTGGTCCCTCCTCGTGACAGAGAGTCCGGGCTCTACAGCCGGTACTTCATTGTTCCCAAGAAGGGTGGAGGGCTGCGTCCCGTTTTGGGACTTGCGGCAGTTGAACCTCTCAGTCGCACGACTGAAGTTCAGGATGCTCCCGGTAACACAGGTCGTGTCTCAGATCAGCTCCAAGGACTGGTTTGTCACGATCGACCTAAGGGATGCATATTTCCATATCTCCATCCTTCCTCAATACAGGAAGTTCCTGAGGATCGCTTTAGGGGGCGAAGCTTACCAATATCAGGTTCTTCTGTTCGGCCTAGCACTCTCACCCCACACCTTCACGAAGTGTGTGGATGCTGCTCTGGCTCCTATGCGACTCCGGGGCATCCGCATACTGAATTATATCGACGACTGGTTTATATTAGCTCGATCGGAGCAGATGGCAGTTCGGTGTCGAGATGTCGTTCTCGCCCATATGAAGGAACTGGGGTTAAGACTGAACGCCGAGAAAAGTGTGCTTCCTCCAGTACAGAGAATCACTTATCTGGGCACGGTGTGGGATTCGACCGCGATGCAGGCACGCCTGTCTCCTGCTCGGATCGAGTCGATCCTCACAGCAGTCGCGACAGTGAGAGAAGGCCGGTCACTCACTGTGAAGCAGTTTCAGAGACTGCTGGGTCTGATGGCAGCTGCATCCAACGTAATACCTTTTGGCCTGCTGTACATGAGACCCCTACAGTGGTGGCTCAAGACCAGGGGGTTCTCCCCGAGGGGAAACCCGCTCCGCAAGATCAAGGTCACGCGGCGGTGCCTACGTGCCTTAGACATGTGGAGGGAACCTGGGTTCTTGTCTCAGGGCCCGGTGCTGGGAGCTCCTTGTCGCCGCGTAATGCTAGCGACGGATGCATCTCCCACCGGATGGGGAGCGGTCATGAGTGGCCGCTCTGCCAGTGGTCTGTGGAGCGGCCACCATCTCACTTGGCACATCTACTGCCTGGAGATGCTGGCCGTGTTTCTAGCACTGAAACACTTTCTCCTGGACCTAAAAGGTCGCCACGTGTTGGTGCGCACCGACAACATGGCAGTGGTCTCTTATATCAACCACCAGGGAGGTCTGTGCTCGCGCCCCCTTTACAGGCTGGCGCTCCAGATCCTTGTGTGGTCCCAGGGGAAACTCCTCTCGCTGAGAGCAGTTTATATCCCTGGCCATCTCAATATGGGAGCAGACGCCCTGTCGAGGCAGGGGCCGATGCCCGGGGAATGGAGGCTCCACCCCAAGGTGGTGGAGCAGATATGGCGTATGTTCAGTCGAGCTCAGGTGGATCTGTTTGCGACTCAGGAGACGTCGCACTGTCCCCTCTGGTTCTCTCTGACTCATCCAGCTCCCCTAGGACTGGATGCTATGGTACAGAGTGCGCCAGGACGGGGTCCGCTTGCTGCTAGTAGCCCCGTTCTGGCTGGGCCGAGTATGGTTCTCGGACCTGAATTCCCTTCTTGACGGCTCTCCATGGGAGATTCCCGTCAGGAGGGACCTCCTCTGACAGGCAGGGGGCGACATCCTTCGTCCCCGCCCGGAGTTGTGGAAGCTGTGGGTGTGGCCTCTGAGGGGGCACAACAGAGCTTCTGGTCTCTCAGCCGAGGTTGTTGAGACCATCCTCCAGTACAGAGCTCCCTCAACGAGGAAACTGTACGCCCTGAAGTGGAAAATTTTCACTTCCTGGTGCGGAGACCGCCGGCTCGACCCTGTTCACTGCCCAGTTGGTGCAGTGCTGGAGTTCCTGCAGGCCCGTCTCTCCGCAGGGCTGACCCACTCCACCCTGAAGGTCTACGTGGTGGCTATTGCGGCCGACCACGCCCCTCTCGGTGGTCAGTCAGTGGGCAGACACCCCCTGGTTACACGTTTCCTCCGCGGTGCGCTGAGGCTCAGACCTCCAGTGCGATCTCGGGTCCCTCCTTGGGACCTGGCCCTGGTTTTAGAGGCTCTCTGTAAACCCCCCTTCGAGCCTATAGAGGAGATTTTGGACTGTCTTTTGACATTGAAAACTGCCTTTCTCTTTGCTATTTCCTCTCTTATGAGAGTGGGGGATCTTCAGGCCCTCTCTGTGGCCCCCTCTTACTTAGACTTTGCGCCTGGTCTGGCCAAAGCGTTCTTGTACCCCTGAGTGGGGTACGTACCGAAAGTTCCCTCCTGTCATGCTGCAGGCCTTCTGTCCTCCTCCCATTCAGGAGCCCGACCATCGGAAGCTTAACTTTACATGTCCAGTGCGAGCACTGGATGCGTACGTCCACAGAGCTGCCCTGTGGAGGAGGGCGGACCAATTGCTTATATGCTTTGCTTATATGCTTTGGTCTTCCTGCTACCAAGCAGACCCTCAGCCGGTGGGTTGTGGAGGCCATTTCCCTGGCTTATAAGTCCTCTGGTCTCCCCTCACCCTTGGGGGTCAAGGCTCACTCTACACGAGGTGTGGCGGCCTCGAAGGCCTTTCTGGCAGGTGTGTCCATGCAGGACATCTGCAACGCGGCGGGTTGGTCCACATCCCTGACGTTTGCCAGGTTCTACGGCCTGGATATGCGAGCCACTCCCGGCTCTACTGTCCTTTTGCCTTGAGCTGTGCCTTTTCCACACTAGGCAAGGATTTGTAAGTCTGGCAGCGTGGGCATACTCGTTCCCATAGTGTTTCGACGCAGCTCGAGTTCCTGAAGGGGAACGTCTCCAGGTTACGCATGTAACCATGGTTCCCTGAGGGAACGAGATGCTGCGTCTCCTTGCCACACTTCCGGCATCATTTCTCAGAAGCTAGCGTGGCATTTACCGCTCGGGCTTTTATGCTTCCGGGTCGCTACATCACCCCGCCCGTGACGTCTTGCCCATCCATTGGAATGATTACACATGTGATTCACGCTGAAGGCGTTCCCATAGTGTTTCGACACAACATCTCGTTCCCTCGGGGAACCATGGTTACATGCATAACCTGGAGACGATTTCTTGGATGCGACAGATGCATTCGTGAAGATCCTCCTCAACGGTAAAATCAACAGAGGCCAGACATCTGTGATTCAGAATGACAACTCACCCAGGTGGGACTGGGATTTCCATTTTGGAACTATGGACCTTACTCATTTCAGCAGTGTGAAGTTAGAGGTATGGGATGAGTAAGTCAAATAATGACCTTCTCGGGGAATGCAATGTTCCACTGAAATCTGGAGTTGAGGAAAATGTCTGTGCACTCAATCACGGAGTGCTGTATTATAAAGTGCAGGTGAAGTGTATCCCTGGATAGACTGGTCCCTTCGTGCTCGGAGTACAATCCCTCTCCCATGGAGGCACAGCTGGAGAAAGCATACGTCTCCCGGAACACTCACCCAATTCCCAGAGGTATGCTGCTGGAGATGGGAGTGCTCCTCGATGAATGCATTCCCCGCTTCAACCAGAGCAATATTCGCAAAGCTAAAGGTCTTGAACTGTAGGCCAAATGTGTTCTTTGTACAACTAATACATATTCACACCAGCTATCACAATGTTTAAAGTAGAATAGGTGCAAATAATATTGGCACATTATTACTAAACCTTTCCTGCTCATTTGTGCTGCCTTTTGCCTTTTTCAAAGCTTAATAAATGTTTCCTGAAGCACAATGTTGCAGAAATATTCTTGATGAAAGCTAGATGCTGAGTTCAGAATACAATAAAATAATGGTTTACATTTGCAAATTTTAAAAAAGCATCTTCACACTGCTGGCACACCCACAAAGCCCACACAACCTACAGAAAATCTGTGTAGCTATGTGTGGTTTTTATTTTCACAGCCTGAGTGAACACATGTCCATTAGATCAGAATATCAGACTGACTATTGCTTACAAAAACTCTCTTTAGTTCTAAAGAATGCTGTTAGATTAACATAAATCATGTGTTTTGTTCTCTACGCACACAATAAACACTCTACCAGCCCTGTATATCTCACACATACATCATTTCACACTTTTTTTTATTAAACTTCTCCAAATTTATGCACCTATTTATATACCTATAAACTGTCCTGCCCCATGCCTTGCACGTGGGTATAAATACCCCATGTAGAACTAAAGAAGAACATTTAAAAGGTTCTGAAAGGTTCATTGAGAAGACAAATGTAAAGTGCACAGGTTATATCTGCTCATACACACGTCAATGTAAGTGAAACGAAAGCTACATTTGAATTACATCCACTTTTAATGGACATTTTCACAATTTTTTTTTTTCAATCATGCATATTGACTGCTGAATGGTAAATATGTTTTGGGGAACAAATCACTGTAATTATAAGCTACACGATGCTGAAATTGATCCACAAATTAATTAGGTAAGAACATACTGAAACACTGTTAAAATAAAAACTAGGAAACTGTGATTCATCTATGCTCTATATTTTTAGTCCCGGGGGTCCTCAGCGCTGCACATATGTATATATGGTGTAAAGGCCACATACTTTATCATGATTGTATATAAATAAGTACATCAAACAATTACAAGTTACAAGATTATTTCTTGCCACACATCTGTGTCAGTTGTGTACTGTGATGTGTGATTGTGATGTGTGATTGATGAAATGTTCATTAATGAGTCAGTACAAATTTTGCCAAAGAAAAACAGTGAACATATGTTGCAGTAGTACTGACAGCAGCAGCAGTAGTGACTGGAGTTGATGTGTAACAGTAATGAATGCAGATATAACACAGTGTCACATTACGGTTTGTGTGGAAAAATACTATTGCAGTATAGACTGGGAGAAGCAGGGACTTTTCTCCTGCGTATGAAGAGCGAGGAGCTGAGTTCTCTGATGGCAGAAGGAAAGAAGCTCTTTCTGAAGCAGCATGTTTTTGTCATCAGGAGTCTGTGTCTTTAGCTAAATGGGAGATTGCACTGATGGTTGATCTTATCAAATTATCCAATTACAATGCCTTACTCTTGGTGTGTGAGTCAGTATTGCCATACCAGACAGTAATCCAGGATGTCAGCATACTTTGGATCATTGCTGAGTAGAACTGTATCAGCAGCTGCTTCTCAACTCTATAATTCTTCAGTTTCCAGAGGAAATAGAGCTCTTTTGCACTTTCTGGATGATGGTGGTGATATTGAGAAGTGCAAAAGTGCATGATCAGTATTAGCAGGTGTTACACAAGCATCTGTTCCTGTGGCCTGAAACTCACTTGTGCTGTGTTAATTTTAATTTATCATAAAGGAGACAGATTCATTTTATTACAGATGCTAAATGAACACCTTGAAAAGTGGTCTAAGTATGTTTTGTCTATGCAGCAAAGTAACTTAAATTTTTTTAATATTTAAAAAATTTGAATTTTTTAATACAGAAACAGGACACAGTGAAAGTCCAGCCATGCTTCAGACACTTCTGATTTGGGCTGTCTTTGCCAATTTTCTCCCTCCTCCAACCAGCCAGACCTGCTTCAAGGCCAATGAGTCTCAGTGTCGCCATGTGGACTTCGCTCCAGGATCCATCCTAGCAGGAGAAGGCTTTGACATCACCACCTTGCAACGGAAAGGGGCCTTCGCCCTCGACATGAGCTCCGGGCTCCAGAAGGACAAGTCCTGCACTCTGTGTAAAAACCCCTACATGAGAGGTCAAATGCAGAAGCTCCCAGTTTCTGTGGTGGATTGGAGACCAAGTAAGAAGTGCACCATCAAGTTGTCCAGCTCCGTCTACCAGTCCAGTGAGGCCCTGGTCAACGCCAGCACCTCCTCTATTGAGAACAACTGGCAGTCAGACTTGCAATTGATACCTCCAAAAGACCAGGAATCAATGTTACTGGCAGGCAGTAACTCCAAGCTGGCCAAATATTCAATGGAGAAAACCAAAGAAGACAAGTTCATCTTCACCAGGCATGCTGTCTCATGTGGATACTATGGGTAGGATGTGAAAAATTTGTGTTTTGACAGTGCCCTCTAATGTTGATTTCCAATTACTTATACAAATACAGCATCATTCATCATTGTTTTTGAGTTCTACATTATGGTCTGACTTCTAGATACAGCGTTTCGAGTCATCCACTCCTACACCCAGAGCTAAATAATGAATTCGAAAGTCTCCCTGAGACATATGATGAGTCTACAAAGCACCTCTATTACAAGCTTATTGACAAGTTTGGTACTCATTATATCACAAAGGTGAATGAGATCATTGTTTTCCACAGACTTTGAAGCAGCTCGTCCACCTCAATTTTAAAGTAGTCTATTTATGAACAATGAATACAACTTCACAGTTTCAGAATGAATGGCTGGAAACACTGTGGCTGTGTGCAGGTGACTCTGGGTGGAGAGGTTCACTCTGTGACCAGCATCAGGGAGTGCCAGGCGTCCCTGGAGGGTCTGAGTGTGGACGAGGTGAAGATGTACCTGGGACAGGTGATCCCAGGTAACGACTTGCCAAAATGGAACAGGGATTTCAATCTTGGAATTGTGGACCTTACTCAGTTCAGCAGTGTGAATCTGGAGGTGTGGGATAAAGACAGCGATTCAGATGATGACCTTCTTGGGAGGAGCACTGTTAAATTGAATTCTGGAGTTGAGGAAAATGTCTGTGCACTCTATTACGGAATGCTGTATTATAAAGTGCAGGTGACATGCAACCCTCATTTGACTGGTCCTTCGTGCTTGGAGTACAATCCCTCTCCCATGGAGGCACAGCTGGAGAAACTGTACATCTCCAGGAATGCTCACCTGATTCCCAGAGGTATGATGCTGGAGATGGGAGTGCTCCTCGATGAATGCATTCCCCGCTTCAACCAGAGCAATATTCGCAAAGCTAAAGGTCTTGAATTGTAGACTAGTTGTGTTCTTTGTGCAGCTATTGCATATTCTTGTCAGAATATCAGACTGATTATTGCTTTCAAAAACTCTCTTTGGTTCTAAAGAAAGCTGTTAGATTAACATAAATCATATGTGTTTTGTTCTCTACACACACAATAAACACTCTACCAGTTCTGTACATCTAAGGTACTCTGATAGCACTGATGAATAAACAAATCATAAGAAAAACATACCAAAATGTAAGGTTTCAGCATCTAGAATTCAACAGCATTGCAATGTAATAATTAATAATAACAGCCTAACACACTACACACACTCATGCATATAATGTCACACTTTTGTTCAAGCCCCTCCAAATTTATAGACCTATTTATAGAGCTATAAATCGTCCTGCCCCATGCCTTGCACGTGGGTATAAATACCCCATGTAGAACTAAAGAAGAACATTTAAAAGGTTCTAAAAACTTCATTTTGAAGACCCATTTAAAGTGCACAGGTTTTATCTGCTCTCACACACATCGAGGTAAGTGAAACGAGCCCTACATTTCAATTAAGTCCGCTTTTAATGGACATTTTCATAATTCGGGTTTTTTTTTTCCAATCTGTATACTGACTATTTGAGCAAATCCATTGAATGGTAAATATATTTCTAAATTATTGTCACATATTAGAAACTATGTTTTGGGGTCCAAATCACTGTAATTATAAGCTACACAATGCTGATATCTATATCTCTCTATCGTTATAGATATACATAAATATAATGTACAATGTACATTACATGTAAAATGTACAAAATATATATATACATACACACACACACACACACACACACACACATATATATATATATATATATATATATATATATATATATATACATTGTCATGACTGCATTATTTTTTTATAAATAAGTACATCAAACAATTACAAGACACAAGATTGTTTGTTGCCTGTGTTAGTGGTAATTTGGTTCACTAAACAAAGTGCAAGACAATAAGTGCATGAATGAAATATACATAAATGAGTCAGTACAAATTTTGCCAAAGACTGATGGACTGATGGTACTGATGGATTAAACAGCAGCAGCAGTGTGTAACAGTAATGAATGCAGATATAACACAGTGACACATTAGGGTTTGTGTGGAAAAATACTATTGCAGTATAGACTGAGAGCAGGGAAGTTCTTTCTGAAGCAGCATGTTTTTGTCATCAGGAGTCTGTGTCTTTAGCTAAATGGGAGGTTGCACTGATGGTTGAACATATCCAATTATTTTTAAGGCCTCGCACACAATGCCTTACTCTTGGTGTGTGAGTCAGTATTGCCGTACCAGACAGTAATGCAGGATGTCAGCATACTTTGGATCATTGCTGAGTAGAACTCTATAAACAGCTGCTTCTATACTATTCTTCTAGACAATTCTTCAGTTTCCAGAGGATGTAGAGCTTTTTCGCACTTTCCTGATGATGGTGGTGATATTGAGAAATGCAAAAGTGCATGATCAGTATTAGCAGGTGTGACACAAGCATCTTTTCCTGTTGCCTGAAACTCACTTGTGCTGTATTAATTTTAATTTATCATAAAGGAAACAGATTTATTTTATTACAGATGTTAAATGAACACCATAAAAAGTGGTGTAAGTATGTTTTGTGTATGTGAAGTAACTTAAAGTGAAGTAACTTAAATTTTTTTTGTATTCACACTCTTAATTTTTTAATGCAGAAACAGGACACAGTGAAAGTCCAGCCATGCTGCAGACACTTCTGATTTGGGCTGTCTTTGCCAATTTGCTCCCTCCTCCAACCAGCCAGACCTGCTTCAAGGCCAAAGAGTCTCAGTGTCGCAATGTGGACTTCGCTCCAGGATCCAACCTAGCAGGAGAAGGCTTTGACATCACCACCATGCAACTGAAAGGGGCCTTCGCCCTCGACATGAGCTCCTGGCTCCAGAAGGACAAGTCCTGTACTCTGTGTAAAAACCCCTACATGGGAGGTCAAAAGCAGAAGCTCCCGGTTTCTGTGGTGGACTGGAGACCGAATCAGAAGTGCAAAATGAAGTTGTCCAGCTCCGTCTACCAGTCCAGTGAGGCCCTGGTCAGCTCCAGCACCTCCTCTATCGAGAATAACTGGAAGACAGGCTTAAAAATACCCACTAAAAATGGTCACGCATCACTGATGCTGGCAGGCAGTCACTCCAAGCTGGCTGAATATTCAATGCAGAAAACCAAAAAAGACAAGTTCAGCTTCACTAGCCATGCTGTCTCCTGTGGATACTACAGGTAGGATATGACAGTTTGTTTTGTCAATTCCATATGTTGAAATATGCACAATTTTATTTAATTAAGTAAATGCTGCACATTTATTATTTTTGTACTCTATTTCCTGGTCAACCTTCTAGATACAGAATTTCGAGCCGTCCAATCCTGCACCCAGAGCTGAGGGATGAATTCAGAAGCCTCCCTGCGACATATAATCGTCACACAAAGCAACTCTATTACAAGCTGATTGACAAGTTTGGTACTCATTACATCACAAAGGTGAATGAGATTTTCCACAGACTTTGAAACACACATGCAAATTGTTTTCTCCTAGCATGTAGGAAAGAAAGCCTTGTACACTTCAATTTTAGAGTAGTCCAACTTTTGTTCTAGAATGAATACAAGTGTGGTCTTCTTGACTGAAAATGCTGTGGCTGTGTGCAGGTGACTCTGGGTGGAGCGGTTCGCTCTGTGACCAGCATCAAGCAGTGCCAGGCATCCCTGCAGGGTCTGAGTGTGGACGAAGTGAAGATGTGTCTGGACGTGGAGGCTTCTGCCAGTATGAAAACTGCAAGCCGGCAGGCCGAGGCGCATCACTGCAAGCAGGTCAAGGACAAGACTCTGAACAAAATGAGCTTCTCTAGCAGCTTCAGTGACAGGTTTGTAGCATTATTAACTTTTTCGGAGTAACTGTGGTTCAACGAACACCAGATTCCCAGCAGGAGCAGTGAAAATCACCTGGTAACTTTTTATGCATGCCAAGACTTTCAACAAAAGTCACAAAGCTGTAGCATTTGATAACAATGCTGTAAGACCACAGAGAATTTGACCAGTCCTGACCATGCCCGCACAAACTTTCACAAATCCTGCTCCCAAAGAAAATTAGACCAATCTTAACTGCTCCCGTAGAAAGTTTCAACAATCCCTCTCACCTTGCACAGAAAGTTTGGCCAATCGTGCTCCAACAGTTATTATTATTTGAACCTGCCTGTTATATTTTCTGACAGACAGCTGGTTCTACTTGTCAAAATCAAAATATAAAGAAATTAATTCAAGCCACCTTGACACTGATTAAGATAAAGCTGTTATTGAATATGAATGAAAGAAGTAAATGCATCATTAAGCACTGCACCATATTCACACTCTCATGATAATGAATTTAGTCTTTGTTTGTCCTATAAACTTCATACCTGATCGATCTGCTGTGATGTAAAAATTGCCCACTTCCACAACTTTTTTGTGACTTCTACTTCTATCCAGAGGCCCTCTATTAATAATTTAATAACCAGTTGAACAAAGCATTTATTTTGGAATTTATTCAGTAGTGCTGACATCCATGTTTCTCTTCTCTTTCTTAAAGGGAAACAGATGTGATTGGTGGCCATGTTCAGAATGTCGACCTCCTTTTCTCATCAAATAATGACCCAAAGGCGTATAAGAAGTGGGTCTCATCTCTGCCTGCTCACCCTGATGTGCTTTCCTACTCACTTGAGCCCCTTCATGAGTTGATGCCGGCTAAGGGGCGGAGGCAAGAGCATTTGCGTAACGCCATCAAGGACTACATACTCCAGAGAGGCCTGTGGAAAAATTGCACGAGCCGTTGCAAATTCGGAGTGAAGACCGATCCTAAGGAGCCGTGCATCTGCAGCTGCCACAACAACCCGGGTGTGGCCCTCAACTGCTGCCCCACTCAGAAAGGATTTGCTCAGGTCACTGTAACTGCAATCAAAGCCACAGGTCTATGGGGAGATTACCTCAAACAGACGGATGGATTTGTCAAGCTCTTCCAAAAGGGAAAGATCTTCCGGGGCCAGACACCCGTGATCTGGAACAAAAACTCTCCAACATGGAACTGGGATTTCAATCTTGGAACTGTGGTCCTTACTCAGTTCAGCAGTGTGAATCTGGAGGTGTGGGACAGGGACAACGGCTGGGATGATGACCTTCTCGGGAGGTGCACTGTTAAATTGAAATCTGGCGTTGAGAAAAATGTCTGTGCGCTCAATCACGGAATGCTGTATTATAAAGTGCAGGTGAAGTGCGTCCCTGGTTTGGCTGGTTCTTCGTGCATGGTGTACAAGCCCTCTCCCATGGAGGCACAGCTGGAGAAAGTGTACGTTTCCCGGCATGCTCGTCCGATTCCCAGAGGTATGCTGCTGGAGATGGGAGTGCTCCTTGATGAACGCGTTCCCCGCTTCAACCAGAGCAACATTCGCAAAGCTGCAGGTTTTGAATTGTAGACCAATTGAGCAGTTTGTGAACCTATTGCAAATTCAGGCCAGCTATTAAAATCTTTAAAGTAGAATAGTTGCACTTAATATTGCCACATTATAACTAAATCTTTCCTGCTCATTTCTGCTGCAATTTACCTTTTTAAAGCCTAATAAATGTCTCATGAAGCAACACCTTTGGGTTTTTTTTGTTTTTTTTTTTGGCTGAAATATTCTTGAAAAAATGCCAGACACTGTTTTGAGTGTCCGGTAATATTATGGGTTACATTTGCAACTTGTAAAATGCATTCTTGCATCTCAAGAACACCCACAAAGTCCACACGTCTTACAGAAAATGAGAACTGCAACGTGTGGCTTTTATTTTGGCAGCCTGAGAGAAGACATTTCCACCAGGGCAGAACTGACTATTGCTTTCAAAAACTCTCTTTGGTTGTAAAGACAATTGTTCTATTAACATAAATAATTTTAAATGTTTTTTTATATATATACACACACGTTTTCATTACCTAGTGGGGGCAAAAAGTACAAACTGATACAGACTCCATTAGCACCCCTAAATGGCATATCACTTAAAAAAGTCAAAATTAGCTTTCACCCTCTTGTTGTCTGATCATGAGTATGAATCCTGATGATGTCACAAGGGAAGGAAATTGGCCATGCTCTCTGGGTGGGAGGGGAATACTCTCTCTCTCCACTGTCAATCACAGTGGGTGGCATTGTGGAACTGTTCTGATGTTGTTGAATGACAGGCATCTCTGGGTTGTTAGGGCAAAGTTTACATTAAATTTGGTTAATAAATATCCAACTTCATCATATGACATGACCACAATAGATAATCACCAAATTTAATCTAGTTTACTATGGTAATTCCCATTAAACAGTGATTTCATTCAGATCAGATTTGAAATTTTTGGTTTAATATGACTGGGCCTTTCTAACCTGTCCCAGCTCTCATCTGGTTTGACAGCTGCTAAGACATCCTTTTAAAAGGAAAACTGGAAGCATCTGCACATGATCCTCACAAGCCCCACAACTTTTTTTCTTCACTTCTTAGTCCACAGCATCTCCTCCGTCACCCTCCCACCTGACAGCTGATGACTTCACCACCTTCTTTGATGAGAAGATGAAGTAAAATCTGCCTGCTCTTTGCTCCTACCCCTATTCCTACACAACACATTCAGTCTTCTCTTCCTCTTTCTTCTGTACATTTTTCTCCTTTATTAACAAAATAGATCCTGCAGATTATCTTGTCCTGCAATCCCACCACCTGCCCACTGGATCCCATCCCTTCCACAATGATCCAGACTATTTCACCAGACCTCCTCCCTTTCATCTCTACTATCATTAATGACTACATAACATCTGGTCATGCACCAACTGTATTCAAGGCAGCAAGGGTTATTCTCATCCTGAACTACTCTATCACTTCTTTCTTTTCTTTCTGAAATCCTCATGAGTCTTGGTATTTATTGGTATTATACCAAGTCTTGGTACTTGGTACTCTCCACTGGTGTCCCACAAGGCTCAGTGCTGGGTCCTCTTCTGTTCTTTCTGCATTTATTTATAGTTATTTATATTTATTTATCTGCATTAGCAATGTCCTTTCTGCATTTATTTATAGTCATGTAGAATTTTATGTGTATATTAATTTGTTGTCTTCCTCAAAGTCCCCATAGGGTTGGCAGCGTTGCTTTGAATACCCAAGTCCTCACGAGGCAGAAACCAGCTGGAGCAGGTCCATCTCTGGATGCCTCAGGATCCTCGTAGGGTTGGCCTCTGTCTACTGGAGCTGGCACAATCTCTATGTGCTTCGGGATGGGTAGAAGAAGGGAAACAAGTGAAAAGGAATTAGCGTAGCTGCTGTTCATAATATTAGTAAGCCCTAAATCATAATGTGCAATTAATCAGATGTACTGAAGTACAAGGTTATGGTATATGTTAAGCGTTAAGTGTGTGCCTGGCTAAAGATATAATCTACGTTTGAACTGGGAGACTGTGTCTGACCTCCGAACACTGTCAGGAAGGCTATTCCAAAGTTTAGGAGCTAAATACAAAAATGCTCTACCCCCTTTTTGTAGACTTTGATATTTGAGATGCATCCCCTATGTCAAGATCTTGTGATCTCGCTGGGCAACTCGCAGATCTCTCCATCTGTTACTGCACACAACCTTGGGGTAACCATGGACAACCAACTCTCCCAAACTGACAAATTTCTCCTAGCTGTCTGAACAGCTGTATCACTGGCTGTCTTCAAATGAACACTGAAGACCTACCTTTTCACCAAGCACTTTCAGAGAAATCCCAACATTAAACTAGAATTTATTTATTTTTTGTTCTGATATTTATTGTTCTGTCACACAGTATTGTATTGTTAATTTTCACACTTTAACAGAATTTGTGATTTCCTGTTTTTCACACCTTGATGTAGTAAAACTAGAATAGCCAACATGCATTTTGCAAAAATGCAATTCACTATTGGTAATCCCTACTTGATCAACCGATTCGGACAACTAACTAAGACGTCAAGACGTGCTAAAACAGGAAACAGCCCTCCTCACTTGCAAAAAGGACAACAAGCCAGTTTGTTTTCTAAAACAAAAAAGAAGATGCTAAATACAACAGTAATTCTATCAGTATTTAGTAAAAAATGGAGAGCAGAGAGATTTGCCTGCATGCTCAACCTGACAAAAGAAGCTGAACTGAGGCAGGGCAGCTAGTCTATACAATGCCCAGAAATTATTGATATTTATGACTGTGCAGCAAAAAAGAGATTTTAAAAAGAGAGATTAAAAGGGATTTGAAAGCTGAGTTACTGGGTCTTATTAACTGTATTTATTGCATTTAGCTCTATGCCCAGAAAAAAAAGTAGTGGAACTGTGGTAGGACAGCTAGTTTTCCACCAGCAAAAGCCTGTCTTCACCCATGTACCTACTAGTAATATGGCAAATAAGGCACTAACACAAAGATAATCATGTAACATTACTAGCTAACATTATGGTAGCTACTTGTGTTGTTGCTAACCAGTTATTTGGCTCAGTGTAATTTTGAAAGTTCTACAGTTGCTTTCTGCTTGACTACAAAGCAATTCTGTAAATCATGCTGAATAAAAGCGTCTGATAAATGCCATGAATGCAAATGTAGTCCATGCTGTAAAGGGTGAGAATATAAAGGGAATGCAAGGGTTAAATATCTTTACATGTACAAGCCTGAATTTTTTAAATACAAACTCAAAGTCTAGCCAAGCTGTAGTCACTTCTGATCTGGGACTTGGGAAAATGAGAACTGATATGTATGGTTTTGATTTTGACAGCTTGTGGGAGGATGTGTCCAACAGCACAAACTGCAGACCAATTACTGCTTTTTAACTCTCTCATACCACATTATTTCCCTTTTTTTCAAACCAGTCATTAAGTTATTGACATCTGCATACACCAATAAATCTTTCTGCCCCATGTCATGCACATGTGTATAAATACTCCATGAAATACTCAAGATTTAGGAGGTTCTAGAAGGTCCGTTTAGAAGACCCACATAGCGTGTACAGGTTATATCTGCTCATACACACATCGAGGTAACACTGTGGCTGTGTGCAGGTAACTCTGGGTGGAGAGGTTCACTCTGTGACCAGCATCAAGGAGTGCCAGGCGTCTCTGCAGGGTCTGAGTGTGGACGAGGTGAAGATGTGTCTGGATGTGGAGGCTTCTGTCAGTATCGGAATAGCTGCAAAACTGAGGCTCATCACTGCAAGCAGGCCAAGGACAACATTCTGAGCAAAAAGAGCTTCTCCAGCAGGTTCAGTGACAGGTTTGTATCTCTCATCACGCTCTCTCTCTGTAACCAACTTATTGTCGCATATTGTTGCAAATCACTGTTGATCAATAAGGCGTCCAAATAAGGCGTCCAAATGAACACTTGGGTCAGCTGGTTAAATTACTTTAAATAAATATTAAATTAAAATATTAGATTATTCCAAAAACATGTGTTTCTATCATCCCCAACAGGGAAACAAATGTGATTGGTGGCTACACTCAGAGGACCGACCTCTTTTTCTTATGAAATAATGACCCAAAGGCCTATAAGGAGTGGGTCTCATCTCTGCCCGCTCACCCTGATGTGCTTTCCTACTCGCTCGAGCCCCTTCACGAGTTGCTGCCGGCAAAGAACCCAATCCGAGTGCATTTGCGCAATGCCATCAAGGACTACTTCCTCCAGAGGGCTCTGTTAAAAAAACTGCACAAGCCCATGTAAGACCGGTGTGAAGACCAACCCTGAGGAGCCGTGCAAATGCACCTGCCACAATAACCTGGGCGTGTCCCTCAACTGCTGCCCCACTCAGAGAGGATCTGCTCACAGTAACTGCGATTAAAGCCACAGGTTTACATGGAGATTTCTTGGATGCGACAGATGCATTCGTGAAGAGCCTCCTCAACGGTAAGATCAACAGAGGCCAGACATCTGTGATTCAGAATGACAACTCACCCAGGTGGGACTGGGATTTCCATCTTGGAACTATGGACATTACTCATTTCAGCAGCATGAAGTTAGAAGTATGGGATGAGGACAGTAAGTCAAATAATGACCTTCTCGGGGAATGCAATGTTCCACTGAAATCTGGAGTTGAGGAAAATGTCTGTGCACTCAATCACGGAGTGCTGTATTATAAAGTGCAGGTGAAGTGCATCCCTGGATTGACTGGTCCCTTCATGCTCGGAGTACAATCCCTCTCCCATGGAGGCACAGCTGGAGAAAGCATATGTCTCCCGGAATGCTCACCAGATTCCCAGAGGCATGCTGCTGGAGATGGGAGTGCTCCTCGATGAATGCATTCCCTGCTTCAACCAGAGCAACATTCGCAAAGCTAACGATCTTGAATTGTAGCCCAAATGTGTTCTTTGTACAACTAATACATATTCACACCAGCTATCATAATGTTTAAAGTAGAATAGGTGCAAATAATATTGGCACATTATTACTAAACCTTTCCTGCTCATTTGTGCTGCCTTTTGCCTTTTTCAAAGCTTAATAAAAGTCTAATGAAGCAAAATATTGCTACAATTGTGTAGTTTGTAAATTGCAACACCAGCTATTACAATTTCTAAAGTAGAATATTTGCACATAATATTGGTGTATTATTAGTATCTACTTTTCCTGCTCTTTTGTGCTGCCATTGTCTTTTTTTTAAAGCCTAATAAGAGTCATGAAGCAATGTATTCTTGAAATATTGCTGAAGTATTCTCGGAAAAAAAAAACAGATATTGTGTGGCATGTCCTATAAATGTTTTACATTTGCAAATTTTAAAAAGCATCAAGAAAACCTCCTCAAGAAAACCCACAAGACTTACAGAATGTCAGAATTGCTACATGTGGTTTTGATTTTGAGAGCTTGAGGGAAGATGTGTCCGCCAGGGCAGAACAACATAGTGGCTATTCTTTTCTCTCTTTGGTTCTAAAGAAAGCTTAGGTTAACATAAATCATATGTGTTTTGTTCTCCACTGAGAATCTAGATTTAGAGAATCTAGATTGAGAATCAACATCAACAACACTGCTGTAAAAAGGTAGACTTAAGAGGGTGGTTTCCATCCATGTGCAAGACGTTTATTGCAAGCACACACACAATAGTCAAAGGGGTAATACAAAAACAGAACCAGGTCATATGTGGTAGGTAAGAAATACTCAGAGTCCAAAACAATTCCAAAGTTTGATGTCAAGACACAGGCAGAGGTAGGTACGCAGTAAATCCACAACAGGCCAAAAATCCACAAATAGAGATAGACAGGCAAAGCTCATACACAGGATCCAGTGAGAGTAACAAAGGCTCAGAACTTACTAGAATATATTGAGGCAGACTATAAGGCTTTGCTGTGAGTGCATGGTTTATATATGGTACAAACAGTAAAACAGAAGCAGAAGAAGCCCTCCACAAAGTATTCCCTGAAGTAGTGGAATTAAGGAGCTCTCAGACACTGTAGGCAGGTGCTCCATCAACTGCCAGTGGGGGCAGAGGATTGGCTCTGGGTACCTGGTGTGAGCAAATCTTTAGTATATTCAGCTTAGGATAAGTAGTGGCTCGACTCCTGCCGGTTGCTTGAGAAGTAGCTCCGCAGAAACCTCCCCACCCCCCTACTCAGGAGTACACTCTGACTGTTAATCTGTGGATGATATCCTGAAGAAAAACTGACAGTAACATTTAAGCATTTGCAGAAAGCTCACCAAACTAATGAGGTGCACTGAGCTCCCCTATCTGAGAATATATCTTCCGGAAGGCCGTAGAACCTAAATATCTCTTTAAAGTCAGTCAATGATGGTGACGATTGTAGTATTGCCCTGAGGTGGTGGGAGGTCAGTGATGAATTCACGTGCTATGTGAGATCAAGGATGTTGAGGAATAAGTAAAGGTTCAAGGAGATCAGTGGGGAAATGTCTTGACATACATGATTGTGCACAAACTGAACATTCTCTCGCAAACCTCTCTACATCAGAGGCTAAATTTTTTCACCAGAATTTATACTCAACTAACCTGGTGGTTCATTGGGTGCCTGGATGTCCCAAACTCAGCAAAGTGTGCACCCACTGGATGACATTTTCTCTCATGGAGTGGGGCACATAGGTTCTTGTAGGTGGACATTCTGGTGGAGGTGGATCACTGTGTTGCTCTCTGTTAACGTCGTCCATCATTTCCCAATGCACTGGGGCTACAACACAGGATTCTGGGATGATAGTGTCAGGAGAGGCATTTTCTAGAGGATTTTCATAAATACGCACAAGGCATCGGCTTTGACGTCCTTAGAAGCAGGTCTTTAGGTAAGGATAAAATTAAAACTCTCTTTTTCCTAATTTCACTCTGCAGGAGTTAGTTTCTTTGAAAAGAAGGCACAAGAATGCATTTTGGCAGGAGACCCATGTCATAGTGATAATAATGCATCAACCCTATTTTCATGTTGCATCAACCTCCACAATGAAGAGAAAGTTCAGGTTAATGCAGGATGTGGGTGGAAGCAGGACTTGAGCAGTGAATGCCTGAGTGGATTCCTCAGTCCATTTGAGGGTTTTGGATTTTCCTCTCTGGAGTGATGTTAAGGTTGCGGCCACAGAGCTGAACCCTCATATGAACTGGCGGTAGAAATTCACAAACCATAAGAACTTCTGTAGTTCTTTAGTTGTCTTGGGTTGCGGCTATGAAGGTGATGCTTCCACTTTTGACTGGTCCATTTCCTCATCAATACTGGTTTTTGGTGGAACTCACATTTTTATATTTTTATGAATAGGTGATTGTCAAGAAGTTTTCTGAGCACTGATCTCACCTGCTGGACATGTTCCTCTTGGGATATCTGTACTTGACAGTGACATTGTTCAGGCTTCAATAGTGGATACAAGGCCAGAGTCCCCCATCTTTTTTCTCCTCAAAGAAGAAACTTGTGACAGCTGAAGAAGTTGATGGGCAGATATACTCCTGTGCAAGTGCTTCACAAATGTATTCTTCCATGGCTTTAGTTTCTGGGATTGATAGAGGATATGCTCAGCGTTTAGAGGGAGTAGCATCTGCCTGTAGGTTGGAGACACAGTCCCAAGGACAATGAGGAGGTAGCTTGTAGGCCTTACCTTCACTAAAAACTTCAGCCAGGTCCTGATAGACTATGAGTATGTGCATCTCTTGGGTGGTTCCTGGGCGTTTGATCTGTATGGTATAACATATATAATTTTTCATATTTTTAACAATTTATAATTATATTATATGAACATATTTATATTTTAAACATTTTCTGGTTAATGCTTCAATAAAATCTCATTACTGCAACAGAAAAATATTTGACAAAAATGGTAAAGCAGCTTTGGTAAAGCAGCTTTGGTAGTGAGACTGAATATTCTTTCTTTCTTTCTTTCTTAAACTCTTCTGCATAGGTGAAGTCTAATCAGTCTGCTTTAAAGATTTAAAGATATTAATGACCTTTTAAAAGAATACTTTTACAACATGCTAACTAAAACATGCTATATGTAAAATCAGGATTCCTGTGCTTTTCTCTTTTAATACCAAATGATAACGTTCAGTGGTCCAGATGGTGGGTACTGCAGCAGTGGCCATGGTGGCCGCCAAGCCCGTGCCCCACATCAAGCTCTAGAAGATGGGACCACGGGACGACCCGGAATCCTTCATGGAGCCATTCGAGCATTCAGCGGGCACATAGAGTCACATAGAGAGTTGGGGACATCGACTATGAGATAAGGCAAACAGATAAAGGTGGCACACAGCAGATATACCATAAAAGCCATGGAGAGAGGTGGTCTGTGTGGCTCTGATGATGGTAGTTCCGGAGAGGAAGGAGCTGGGACCTGAAGGGAACCTAAAACGTGTGGCTCAATCCACTTCTATCCCCCGTGGAGACCACCTCTCCCCATCCCAAATCATGGAGGTGGCCAATTTGGAATTTTCCAACATGTTTTCACCTCTACTAGGTCGCAATAATGTCATAGAACTCCACATTGAGATGCCCCTGGGGGTGGCTGTACACAGCCAGTCCTATGGTTTGCACAAACACAAAAAACAAGTGGCGCAGGAGGAGCTCGTGGCCATGCTCGTTATGGGTGTAATCGAGGACTTCCACAGTGACTGGTCCAGTCTGGTGGTCCTGGTTCCTAATGCAGATGGGTCAGTCTGGTTCTGTGTGGACTTTAGAAAAGTCAACGTGGAGTCTAAATTTGATGCGAATCCAATGCCACAAATTGACAAACTGTTCAATCAACTAGGTGCGGCTTGCTTTTTTCAACATTAGATTTGACAAAGGGATATTGACAGCCTGCCATATCTCGTGAGAAAATGACCTTTTCCACTCTTTTTGGTTTACACCAATTTGTCACCCTTCATTCAGGTTTTCTCACTGCAAACCCAAAGAAATGTGCAGTTGGATGGGTGGAAGTATGGTATCTGGACTTCCACTTGGGCCATGGGCAGGTGCATCCAGCCATGTGGGTGAATGTGATTTTGATGAACAAGGCTGAAAAGCAAGCTTCTGTTACATTAAAGCCCCTTTTTGAGATTTGCCACACCTGTTTCCCATGGCCTCATTCCCCTGGTAACATAAGGAGTGTCACAACACCTAATGTAAATAAACATTAATAATTGATTAAGCCTTGTACATTTGTCTTGTATTTACAATGCAAGAAGCAGCACCAAAGTCACTGATAAAACACAGAGTGCATTTCTGTTAAGTGTAATACTTCTCTCTTTTGTAAATAAATAAATACATCAAACAACTGAGTGATCATATTAACAGCTGTCACACAAACATCTTTTCTTGTCCGGAAACTTGCTTGTGCTGTGGAGACACAGATTTATTTTATTACAGACACAAAACTAACACCATAAAAAGTGGTCTAAGTACTTTATGCCCATGCAGTAAGGTAACTATAAATAGCTTTACATTTAAAAGCCTGAATTCTTTTATTAAACAAACAAACAAACAGCAAATTAAACAGCTTCGCCAGGCCAAAGAGGACACCTACAAAAGTGGGGACAAAGCCTTGTACAAACAGGCCAAATACACACTAAATAGGGAGATAAGAGTGGCAAAGCAAAACTACTCTGAAAAGCTGAAAAAACAGCTCTCAAGTAATGACTCTACATCAGTGTGGAAAGGCCTGAAAGCCATCACCAGCTACAAGACCCTATACCCCAGCACTGAGGCCAATCAACAACTGGCTGAAGACCTGGACGTGTTCTACTGTAGGTTTGAAAAGCCTGGTCTGACACCCCACACCCACTCTGACCGTCTCACAACACAGCTATCAACACCCCCTCCTGCTTCAAACGCTCCACCATCATCTCTGTACCCAAGAAACCAAAAATCACAGGACTAAATGACTACAGACCTGTTGCTTTAATGTCTGGGGACTTATGCAAGGATCCTGTTTGTGGACTTCAGCTCTGCTTTCAACACCATCACCCCAGATTCCCTTCTAAATAAACTGACACAGCTCTCTGTACCCACCTCCATCTGTCAGTGGATCACCAGCTTCCTGACAGACAGACAGCAGCTAATGAGGCTGAGAAAATTCACATCCAACACCCGCACCATCAGCACTGGAGCTCCTCAGGGCTGCATTCTCTCCCCACTGCTTTTCTCCCTCTACACAAATGACTGTACCTCTAAAGACCCCTCTGTCAAACTCTTGAAGTTTGCAGATGACACTACAGTCATCAGTCTCATCCAGGACAGCAATGAGTCTGCTTACAGACAAGAGGTTGAGCAGCTGGCTGTCTGGTGCAGTCACAACAACCTGGAGCTAAACACACTCAAAACTGATGATAGTGAACTTCAGGAGAAACCCCCCCTCCTCTCCCCCTTCTCACCATCATGGACAGCACTGTGACTGCAGTGGAGTCATTCAAGTTCCTGGGCACCACCATCTCACAGGACCTGAAGTGGGACATCCACATTGACTCCATTGTGAAAAAGGCCCAGCAGAGGTTGTTCTTCCTTTGTCAACTGAAAAAGTTCAACCTGTTATTGAGTCGGTTCTGTGCTCTGCTATAACTGTCTGGTTTGGGTCAGCCAGCAAATCAGATATAAGAAGACTGCAACGGACTGTTAGGACAGCAGAAAGGATCATTGGTGTGCACCTGCCCAACCTTCAGGACTTGTACAACTCTAGAGTGAAGAAACGGGCAAGTAACATCATCACAGACCCCTCTCACCCCGGCCACAACCTGTTTGCACTTCTTCTTTCAGGCAGACGTTACAGATCTCTGTGCACTGCAAAATCTAGGCATAAAAGCAGTTTTTTCCCCCATGCCATCTCCAGCTTAAACAGCTAACACAGGAATCATTACCTGTGTTCTGTAATTCATTCCTGTAATTCATCCTCCAGCTCTAATTACTGCCTCTTTTTCTAGTATTATGTTAATACATATGCATATCTCTTTATTTATATAGCTGTATATAGAGTTAATAACCCTAATCATACACATTATTATTATTATTATTTTATTATTTTATTGTCTTACTATTTAAGTGTTTTCTGTTCTTATGTGTTATGTTCTGGGGTATGTCCACATGTTTTTGTGTTTTGTTCTCTCCCCTTTTCTCTCGCCCGCCCTCTCTTTCTCTGCCCCATTGGATAACATTTCTGTCTGTCTCGATTATCCCCGCTGATGTCATCAGTCGTGACAACCAATCCACCTCTGACCCCGCCTATTTAAAACCCACAGCCATTCATTCATGCAGAAGGAGTTGTTGTGGCTGTTAAAACCTAAAACCCTGTTGTACCTCTGTTTTCTGTGTTCTAGTTACGCTGCCTTACTGTGTTTTTGTTCTTGTATGTCATTTGTTCCATGTTTCCCCCACTTTGTTCTAGACACTTGTTTGTATAGTTAAACTTAGTGTTCGTTACCCTGGTTTGTGACTCTGTTAGTGTTGGGGAAAAGTGGACAGTTAAGTACGTCACGTGACATACATTGTACAGCACGTAGGAATTCCGTTTTTTTGTATTAGACACATTAGGTTAGGCACCACCCTCTGTACTTTTGGTTTGCACAGATAGAGTAGGTAGTTCCTGGACACTGAAGATTTATTTCTATCTTTTGTTATAGTTAGGTTAGAAGGTTTGAAAATAGTTAGACTTGTTTTGTTTTGTTCCTTTCTTTGTTTTGGTGCCGTTCGCGTCCCTTTTCCCCTTTTGTGTCTTGTTACGTGTTATTGTAAATAATTTGTAAATATTACCACTCTCACTTGGCACCACACACTTTACCACTTGTATATAGATAAATAAATCACCTGGATTGATTTGCTTTACTGGTTGTTGGTCCCTGACTACACACCCACAACTGATATTTTTAATAATCAAATAAGTGTTATTCCCCACATACCCTTAGACTAATTGGGGTTGTAACATCATGTAAGATATGTATGTATGTATGTATGCATGTATGTACCAAGGAGTACCTTAAAAAAAACACAACAATTCCTTGTGTGTCTGTGAAGCTAATTCTGATTCTGATTCTGATTATTATAGGAAAAGGACATGCAACAAGTCCCACCATGTTGCTGACTTGGGTAATGTTTGCCAAAACTCTCCCACCCCAACCAGCCAGAATTACTTCCAGGCTGATGAAACTCAATGTGTCAATGTGGACTCCGCTCCAGGATCCAATCTAGCAGCAGAAGGTTTGGACATGAGCTCTTGGCTCCAGAACAACAAGTCCTGGATTCTGTGCAAAAACCCCTACATGGGAGGTCAAACACAGAAGCTCCTATTTGCTCGAGCCCCGCCATTTGCTGCTAGCTAATAAACCAATCAAAGAGCATTTGCACAAAGCCATCAATGGCTACATCCTCCAGAGGGGACTGTTGAAAAACTGCACAAGCCCATGCAAGACTGGTGTGAAGACCAACCCAGAGGAGCCGTGCAGCTGCAGCTGCCACAACAACCTGGGTGTGACCCTCAACTGCTGCCCCACTCAGAGAGGATCTGCTCAAGTCACCGTAACTGCGATCAAAGATTTGTATGGAGATTTGTTTGATCAGACAGACAAATTCATTAAGATCTTCCTCAACAAAAATATCAACGTGAGCCAGAGGATGTCAATCGTGGAATTGTGGACCTAATGCAGTACAGCAACTTGTAGCTGGAGGTGTGGGACGAGGACAGTGTGTCAATTTTCTCAGCGAGTGTGAAATCTGGAGTGGAGAAGAATGCCTGTGCACTCAATAACGGAGTGCTGTATTATAAAGTGCAGGTGAAGTGCATCCCTGGTTTGGCTGGGCCTTCGTGCTCGGAGTACAATCCCTCTCCCATGGAGGCACAGCTGGAGAAACTGTACGTCTCCCGGAACACTCACCCAATTCCCAGAGGTATGCTGCTGGAGATGGGAGTGCTCCTCGATGAATGCATTCCCCGCTTCAACCAGAGCAATATTCGCAAAGCTAAAGGTCTTGAACTGTAGGCCAAATGTGTTCTTTGTACAACTAATACATATTCACACCAGCTATCATAATGTTTAAAGTAGAATAGGTGCAAATAATATTGGCGCATTATTACTAAACCTTTCCTGCTCATTTGTGCTGCCTTTTGCCTTTTTGAAAGCTTAATAAATGTTTCCTGAAGCACAATGTTGCAGAAATATTCTTGATGAAAGCTAGATGTTGTGTTGAGAATACAATAAAATAATGGTTTACATTTGCAACTTTCAAAAAAGCATCTTCACACTGTTGGCACACCCACAAAGCCCACACAACCTACAGAAAATCTGTGTAGCTATGTGTGGTTTTTATTTTCACAGCCTGAGTGAACACATGTCCATTAGATCAGAATATCAGACTAACTATTGCTTACAAAAACTTTCTTTAGTTCTAAAGAATGCTGTTAGATTAACATAAATCATATGTGTTTTGTTCTCTACGCACACAATAAACACTCTACCAGCCCTGTACATCTCACACATACATCATTTCACACTTTTTTTTAAACTCCTCCAAATTTATAGACCTATTTATATACCTATAAACTATCCTGCCCCATGCCTTGCACATGGGTATAAATACCCCATGTAGAACTAAAGAAGAACATTTAAAAGGTTCTGAAAGGTTCATTGAGAAGACAAATGTAAAGTGCACAGGTTATATCTGCTCATACACACGTCAAGGTAAGTGAAACGAGCCCTACATTTGAATTACATCCACTTTTAATGGACATTTTCACAATTCTTTTTTTTTTCAGTCATGCATATTGACTACTGAATGGTAAATATGTTTTGGGGGACAAATCACTGTAATTATAAGCTACACGATGCTGAAATTGATCCACAAATTAATTAGGTAAGAACATACTGAAACACTGTTAAAATAAAAACTAGGAAACTGTGATTCATCTATGCTCTATATTTTTAGTCCCAGAGGTCCTTGGCACTGCATATATGTATATATGGTGTAAAGGCCACATACTTTATCATGATTGTATATAAATAAGTACATCAAACAATTACAAGATACAAGATAATTTCTTGCCACACATCTGTGTTGGTGGTGTACATTGTGATGTGTGATTGACGAAATGTTCATTAATGAGTCAGTACCAAAGTCAGTCAAGGAAAAAAAGTGTACAAATGTTACGGTAGGACTGATGGATTAAACAGCAGCAGCAATAGTGACTGGAGTTGATGTGTAACAGTAATGAATGCAGATATAACACAGTGTCACATTACGGTTTGTGTGGAAAAATACTATCGCAGTAAAGACTGGGAGAAGCAGGGACTTTTCACCTGCGTCTGAAGAGCGAAGAGTTGAGTTCTCTGATGGCAGAAGGAGACTAAATGGGAGATTGCACTGATGGTTGATAATATCCAATTATTTTTAAGGCCTTGTGCACAATGCGTTACTCTTGGTGTGTGAGTCAGTACTGCAGTACCAGTAATGCAGGATGTCAGCATACTTTGGAACATTGCCAATTAGAACTCTATCAACAGCTGCTTCTACATTCTACAGGGCAGGGATTGTAGGTGGGGGGAGTGAATGACCAGCGCTCTCTCCCACCCTCAATACCACGACTGAGGTGAGACCCTTGAGCAAGGCACCAAACCCCCAACTGCTCCCCGGGCGCCGCAGCAAAAAAAGGCTGCCCACTGCTCCGGGTGTGTTTTCACGGTGTGTGTGTGTGTGTGTGTGTGTGTTCACTACTGTGTGTGTGCACTTGGATGGGTTAAATGCAGAGCACAAATTCCGAGTATGGGTCACCATACTTGGCCACAAGTCACTTCACTTCACTTCACTTCACTACAATTCTTAAGTTTCCAGAGGATGTAGAGCTCTTTTGCGCTTTCTTGATGATGGTGGTGATATTGAGAAGTGCAAAAGTGCATGATCAGTATTAGCAGGTGTGACACAAGCATCTTTTCCTGTGGTCTGAAACTCACTTGTGCTGTGTTAATTTTAATTTATTACAGATGCTAAATGAACACCATAAAAAGTGGTGTAAGTATGTTTTGTCTATGCAGTGAAGTAAGTTAAAAAATGTTTACATCTGCAAATCTGAATTTTGTAATGAAGAAACAGAACACACCGCAAATCCACCATGGTTCAGACTCTTCTGATTTGGGCCGTCGTTGCCAATTTGCTCCCTCCTCCAACCAGCCAGACCTGCTTCAAGGCCAATGAGTCTCAGTGTGGCAATGTGGACTTCGCTCCAGGATCCAACCTAGCAGGAGAAGGCTTTGACATCACCACCATGCAACGGAAAGGGGCCTTTGTCATTGATATGAGCTCCTGGATCCAGAACAACTCCTGCACTCTGTGTAAAAACCCCTACATGGGAGGTCAAGTGCAGAAGCTCCCAGTTTCTGTGGTGGACTGGAGACCAAGTCGGAAGTGCAAAATGAAGGTGTCCAGCTCTGTCTACCAGTCCAGCGAGGCCCTGGTCAGCTCCAGCACCTCTTCTATTGAGAACAAGTGGCAGACAGACTTGCAAATAGTAACTCCAAAAGTTCAGGGATCACTGATGCTGGCAGGCAGTAACTCCAAGCTGGCCGAATATTCAATGCAGAAAACCAAAAAAGACAAGTTCAGCTTCACCAGCCAGACTGTCTCTTGTGGATACTACGGGTAGGATGTGAAAGCTTGTATTTTGACAGTGCCCTCTAACGTTGCTTTCTATTTAATTATACAAATACAGCATCATTCATCATTGTTTTTGAGTTCTACTTTATGGTCTGTCTTTTAGATACAGGGTTTCGAGCCGTCCACTCCTGCACCCAGAGCTGATTAATGAATTCGGAAGTCTCCCTGAGACATATGATGAGTCTACAAAGCACCTCTATTACAAGCTTATTGACGAGTTTGGTACTCATTATATCACAAAGGTGAATGAGATCATTGTTTTCCACAGACTTTGAAGCAGCCTCGTCGACCTCAATTATAAAGTAGTCTATTTATGAACAATGAATACAACTTCACAGTTTCAGAATGAATACACGTGTGCTTTTGTTGACTGGAAACACTGTGGCTGTGTGCAGGTGACTCTGGGTGGAGAGGTTCGTTCTGTGACCAGCATCAAGGAGTGCCAGGCGTCCCTGCAGGGTCTGAGTGTGGACGAGGTGAAGATGTGTCTAGACGTGGAGGCTTCTGCCAGTACGGGAATATCTGCAAACCTGCAGACCGAGGCTCATCACTGCAAGCAGGCCAAAGACAAGACTCTGAACAAAAAGAGCTTCTCCAGCAGCTTCAGTGACAGGTTTGTATCTCTCATCACGCTCTCTCTCTGTAACCAACTTATTGTCGCATATTGTTGCAAATCATTGTTGATCAATAAGGTGCCCAAATGAACACTTGGGTCAGCTGGTTAAATTACTTCAAATATATATAAACCAAAATATTAGATTATTCCAAAAACATGTGTTTCTATCATCCCCAACAGGGAAACAGATGTAATTGGTGGCTACACTCAGAGTACCGACCTCCTTTTCTCATCAAATAATGACCCAAAGGCCTATAAGGAGTGGGTCTCATCTCTGCCCGCTCACCCTGATGTGCTTTCCTACTCGCTCAAGCCCCTTCACGAGTTGCTACCAGCAAAGAACCCAATCCGAGTGCATTTGCGCAATGCCATCAAGGACTACATTCTCCAGAGGGCTCTGTTAAAAAACTGCACAAGCCCATGTAAGACCGGTGTGAAGACCAACCCTGAGGAGCCGTGCAGCTGCAGCTGCCACAACAACCCAGACGTGGCCCTCAACTGCTGCCCCACTCAGAGAGGATCTGCTCATGTGACCGTAACTGCGATCAAAGCCACAGGTTTATATGGAGATTACTTGACTCAGACAGATGCATTCGTCAAGATCCTCCTCAACGGTAAAATCAACGGAGGCCAGACGTCTGTGATCCCCGATGACAACTCGCCCAGTTGGGACTGGGATTTCCATCTTGGAACTATGGACATTACTCATTTCAGCAGCGTGAAGCTGGAGGTGTGGGACGAGGACAGTGATTCAGATAATGACCTTCTCGGGGCATGCAACGTTCCACTGAAATCGGGAGTGGAGAAGAATGCCTGTGCACTCAATCACGGAGTGCTGTATTATAAAGTGCAGGTGAAGTGCATCCCTGGATTGACTGGTCCTTCGTGCACGGAGTACAATCCCTCTCCCATGGAGGCACAGCTAGAGAAACTGTACGTCTCCCGGAATGCTCGCCCGATTCCCAGAGGTATGCTGCTGGAGATGGGAGTGCTCCTCGATGAACGCATTCCCCACTTCAACCAGAGCAACATTCGCAAAGTTAAAGGTCTTGAATTGTAGACCAGTTGTGTTCTTTGTGCATCTATTGCATATTCTCATCATAATGTTTAAAGTAGAACAGGTGCACATAATATTGGCGTATTATTACTAAACCTTTCCTGCTCATGTGTGATGCCTTTTGCCTTTTTGAAAGCTTAATAAATGTCTCATGAAGCAAAATGTTGCAGAAATATTCTTGATGAAAGCTAGATGTTGTGTTGGGAATACAATAAAATAATGGTATACATTTGCAACTTTTAAAAAAGCATCTTCACACTGTTGGCCCACCCACGAAGCCCACACAACCTACAGAAAATTTGTGTAGCTATCTGTGGTTTTCATTTTCACAGCCTGAGTGAACGCATGTCCATTAGATCAGAATATCAGACTGAATATTGCTTTCAAAAACTCTCTTTGGTTCTAAAGAAAGCTGTTAGATTAACATAAATCATATGTGTTTTGTTCTCTACACACACAATAAACACTCTACCAGTTCTGTACATCTAAGGTACTCTGATAGCACTGATGAATAAACAAATCATGAGCAAAACGTACCAAAATGTAAGATTTGAGCATCTAGAATTCAACAGCATTGCAATGTAATAATTAATAATAACAGCCTAACACACTACACACACTCACGCATATAATGCACACTTTTGTTCAAGCCCCTCCAAATTTATAGACCTATTTATAGACCTATAAATCGTCCTGCCCCATGTCTTGCACATGGGTATAAATACCCCATGTAGAACTAAAGAAGAACATTTAAAAGGTTCTAAAGGGTTCATTTTGAAGCTCCATTTAAAGTGCACAGGGTTTATCTGCTCATAGACACATCAAGGTAAGTGAAACGAGCCCTACATTTGAAATAAGTCTTCTTTTAGGGGACATTTTCATAACTCGTATTTTTTTAGTCACGTATATTGACTATTTGAGCAAATCTACTGAATGGTAAATATATTGCTAAACTATTGTCACAGATTAGGAACTATATTTTGGGGTCTAAATCACTGTAATTATAAGATACACAATGCTGATATCTATATTTATCTATCTGTACATATATATATATATATGTATATATATATATATATATATATATATATATATACGGTCCATGAGTATTTGGACAGTAACAATTTCGGTCGTTTTGTCGCTGTACTCCACCACAATGGATTTGAAATGAAGAAATCAAGATGTGATTGACGTGTAGACTTTCAGCTTTAATTCAAGGGGTTTAACAAAAATATTGCATTAACCGTTTAATAAATACAGCCATTTTTTACAGAGTCCCTCCATTTTCACAGGCTCAAAAGTAATGGGACAAACTAATATAAAAATAAATATTAGGATTATTTCTATTAATTGGAGGTAAATCCTTTGCAGTCAATGACTGCCTGAAGTCTGGACCCCATGGACATCACCAAATGCTGACTTTTTCTCCCTTGAGATGCTTTGCCAGTTTTTTACTGCAGCCATCTTCAGTTGCTGCTTGTTTGTGGGTCTTTCTGCCTTCAGGTTTGTCTTCAGTAAGTGAAAAGCAGCTCAATTGGGTTGAGGTCAGGTGACTGACTCGGCCATTTAAGAACATTTAATTTCCAAGCTCTTGGGCTGCTTTCACAGTATGTTTTGGGTTGTTATCCATCTGTACTGTGAAGCGCTGTCCTATCAGTTTTGCAGCATTTGACTGAATCTGATCAGAAAGTATAGCTCTATACATGTCAGAATTCATCCTGCTACTTCTATCAGCAGTCACATCAATCAATCAACCCCAGTGACCCAGTTGCATTGGCAGCCAAACATGCCCATGCTATAACACTGCCTCCACACTTTTGACGGATGATGTGGTATGCTTTGGATCATGAACCCTTCCTTTCCTTCTCCATACTTTTCTCTTCCCATCATTCTGGTACAAGTTAATCTTGCATCAGAACTGGTCAGGCTTTTTTTAGAGGTTTTTTTAGCAAAGTCTAATCTGGTCTTTCTGTTCTTGAGTGTTACCAGCAGTTTGCATTTTGAGGTAAACCGTCTGTATTTTCATATAGGTGGCTCTTGATTGTAGACTTTGACAATGATACGCCTACCTCCTCCAAAGTGTTCCTGACTTGGCTAGATGTTGTGAAGGGGTTTTTCTTCAATAAGAAAAGAATTCTGCAATCATCCACTTCAGTTGTTTTTCTGTGGTCTTCCAGGCCTTTTGGTGTTGCTGAGCTCACCAGTGCATTCCTTCTTTTTAAGAATGTACCAAATTGTTGATTTGGCCACTCCTAAATTTTCTGCTATCTCTCTGATAGGTCTGTTTTGGTTTTTCAGCCTAACGATGGCCTCCTTCAATTGCATCAACATTTGCTGGACTGCACTAGTGGGAGTTCCCATAAACATCTACCAAATGCAAATTCAACACTTGGAATCAGCTCCAGACCTTTTATCTCCTTAATTTATCATGAGATATGGAGGAAACAGGCCACAGCTGGCCATGAAACCAGCTGAACTATCAGGCAATTGTCCAATTACTTTTGAGCCTGTGAAAATGGAGGGACTCTGTAAAACATGGCTGTAATTCCTAAACCGTTAATGCAATATTTTTGTTAAACCCCTTGAATTAAAGCTGAAAGTCTACACCTCAATCACATCTTGATTGCTTCATTTCAAATCCACTGTGGTGGTCTACAGAGGCAAAAGGGCCAAAATTGTGTCATATATATATATATATATACATGTGTGTATTGATGAAAAGTTCTCATACATTGTCATGACTGTATTTTTTTTATAAATAAGTACATCAAACAATTACAAGATACAAGATTGTTTTTTTGCCACACATCTGTGTTGGTGGTGGTAATTTGGTTTACTAAACAAAGTGCAACACAACGTGTGCATGAATGCAATATACTATAAATATTCTATACTCTACAATTCTTAAGGTTCCAGAGGATGTAGAGCTCTTTTGTGCTTTCTTGATGATGGTGGTGATATTGAGAAGGTCAAAAGTGCATGATCAGTATTAGCAGGTGTGACACAAGTATCTGTTCCTGTGGCCTGAAACTCACTTGTGCTGTGTTAATTTTAATTTATCTTAAAGGAGGCAGATTTATTTTATTACAGATGCTAAATGAACACCATGAAAAGTGTTGTAAGTATGTTTTTTCTAAGCAGTGAAGTAACTTAATTTTTTTTTTTTTTTTTTTTGATATTTACAAATCTGAATTTTCTAGTACAGAAACAGGACACACCCCAAAACCAGCCATGCTGCAGACACTTCTGATTTGGGCCATCGTTGCCAATTTGCTCCCTCCTCCAACCAGCCAGACCTGCTTCAAGGCCAATGAGTCTCAATGTCACAATGTGGACTTCGCTCCAGGATCCAACCTAGCAGGAGAAGGCTTTGACATCACCACCATGCAACGGAAAGGGGCCTTTGTCATTGATATGAGCTCCTGGATCCAGAACAACTTCTGCACTCTGTGTAAAAACCCCTACATGGGAGGTCAAGTGCAGAAGCTCCCAGTTTCTGTGGTGGACTGGAGACCAAGTCGGAAGTGCAAAATGAAGGTGTCCAGCTCTGTCTACCAGTCCAGCGAGGCCCTGGTCAGCTCCAGCACCTCTTCTATTGAGAACAACTGGCAGTCAGACTTGCAAATAGTAACTCCAAAAGTTCAGGGATCACTGATGCTGGCAGGCAGTAACTCCAAGCTGGCCGAATATTCAATGCAGAAAACCAAAAAAGACAAGTTCAGCTTCACCAGTCATGCTGTCTCTTGTGGATACTACAAGTAGGATGTGAAAATTTGTATTTTGACAGTGCCTTCTAACGTTGATTTCTATTTAATTATACAAATACAGCATCATTCCTCATTGTTTTTGACTTATACTTTATGGTCTGTCTGTTAGATACAGGGTTTCGAGCCATCCACTCCTGCACCCAGAGCTGATTAATGAATTCGGAAGTCTCCCTAAGACATATGATGAGTCTACAAAGCACCTCTATTTCAGGCTGATTGACAAGTTTGGTACTCATTATATCACAAAGGTGAATGAGATAACAGATTTCTACAATAGAATATGGAGCAGACTCACCTACTGCAGTTTGGAAGTACTGAACAATGAATACAACTTCACAGTTTCAGAATGAATACACGTGTGCTTTTGTTGACTGGAAACACTGTGGCTGTGTGCAGGTGACTCTGGGTGGAGAGGTTCACTCTGTGACCAGCATCAGGGAGTGCCAGGCGTCCCTGCAGGGTCTGAGTGTGGATGAGGTGAAGATGTGTCTGGACGTGGAGGCTTCTGCCAGTACGGGAATAGCTGCAAACCTGCAGACTGAGGCTCATCACTGCAAGCAGGCCAAGGAAAAGACTCTGAGCAAAAAGAGCTTCTCCAGCAGCTTCAGTGACAGGTTTGTATCTCTCATCACTCTCACTTTCTCGCTCTCTCTGTACCCAACTTATTGTTGATATTGTTGCAAATCACTGTTGATAAATAAGGCACCCAAATGAACACTTAGTTCAGCTGGTTAAATTATTCCAAACTTATATAAAATATTTGGATTATTCCAAAAACGTGTTTTTGTTATCCCCAACAGGGAAACAGATGTGATTGGTGGCTACACTCAGAGTGTTGACCTCCTTTTCTTGTCAAAAAATGACCCAAAGGCCTATAAGGAGTGGGTCTCATCTCTGCCCGCTCACCCTGATGTGCTTTCCTACTCACTCGAACCCCTTCACCGGTTGCTGCCAGCAAAGAAATCAATCCGAGTGCATTTGCGCAATGCCATCAAGGACTACATCCTCCAGAGGGCTCTGTTAAAAAACTGCACAAGCTCATGTAAGACCGGTGTGAAGACCAACCCTGAGGAGCCGTGCAGCTGCAGCTGCCACAACAACCCAGGCGTGGCCCTCAACTGCTGCCCCACTCTGAGAGGATCTGCTCAAGTCACCGTAACTGCGATCAAAGCCACAGGTTTATATGGAGATTACTTCACTCAGACAGACGGATTTGTCAAGATCCTCCTCAATGGACAGATCCCCAGAGGCCAGACATCTGTGATCCCGGATAACGACTCACCCTACTGGGACTGGGATTTCCATCTTGGAACTATGGACATTACTCATTTCAGCAGCGTGAAGCTGGAGGTGTGGGACGAGGACAGTGATTCAGATGATGACCTTCTCGGGGCATGCAACGTTCCACTGAAATCTGGAGTGGAGAAGAATGCCTGTGCACTCAATCACGGAATGCTGTATTATAAAGTGCAGGTGAAGTGCATCCCTGGATTGACTGGTCCTTCATGCAGGGAGTACAATCCCTCTCCCATGGAGGCACAGCTAGAGAAACTGTACGTCTCCCGGAATGCTCGCCCGATTCCCAGAGGTATGCTGCTGGAGATGGGAGTGCTCCTCGATGAACGCATTCCCCGATTCAACCAGAGCAACATTCGCAAAGCTAAAGGTCTTGAATTGTAGACTAATTGTGTTCTTTGCGCAGCTATTGCATATTCACACCAGCTATCATAATGTTTAAGTAGAATAGGTGCACATAATATTGGCACATTATTACTAAACCTTTTCTGCTCATGTGTGCTGCCTATTGCCTTTTTAAAGCCTAATAAAAGTCTAATGAAGCAATACTTTTTTCTATATTCAGCAGTGGCCATAGATTTTGGTGTGCTAATATGACATTAATAAAGAAACAGAATTAAATAAAATGAAATAAACAGGCTATTACACTTGATTTATGCTATAGGCTACTACCTAATGAGTAACCCCATAATAGGCATTTGAGAGTCGACAATATATGGTCATCCAGTGTATAGTCCAGCAGCTCAGTTTAAGCAGTATAAGACATACTTTTGTTCAACTGTATTTGAAGTAACATCATTAACCTTGGTTGCTAGACTTCAGCAAAATTTCCACTATATCTACATCTCCAAAACCACATAAAAGACTGGAAATTAGCCAAAGAATTAGGCATTGTATAAGGGAGACTTTTTTATTTGTTGCCTCAGGCTTTACAAGACTGTATTTTATTTGCATTTTTGATCTATAGGTATGATAATAATTCTACTAAGCTAAATGCTAAATGATTGCGCAACATCTAGAAAGGCCAGGAAATTAATAGAATGTCAGTGTATATCTGTCAAATAGCAACATTATTTTAAGTTGTTGATCACTCAACAGTGGTAATTAAAACTCTTTAAAATGAGGACTTTAAGAAGATTAACATTTGTTAAACAGCTGATGTAAATGGTGGGCCTTTGCATTACCAGCCCCATGGATGAAAAATGATTTGTCTTTCTTTTCCATTCTGAATTTTGAAATAATAATCAACTAAGCATCATTTTTTTTTTTTTAATTTTTGTTTAACAAGAAAATAGAATTACCAAAAGTGCAGGGACCCCTTTCGCACCACCAGATTATCTGATGATGAAATAAGCTCTAAGAGTGGAAATTACTAGTCTTGACGCTCAGGACGAGTGCTGATAGAGAACAGTGGACATGAGGGGTGCTCCTCAATGAACTTCAACCAGAGCAACATTCAGAAAGCTACAGGTTTTTTTTTTTGACCAAATAGCCACTCTCCTTCACAGGGACCAAAAGTTGTTTGCAGGTGAAATGCAAAAGTGAATTTATACACAAAAATAACAACTACATCAGAAGAAAGAAAGCCTAGAAGAAAAAACACATTAACAACAATGACAACAACTTTAGTCATAGGGGAAAAAATAGGGGATACACATGCTGTAACCATGGGTATGACCTGTAGAGCAACTATCACATATTGACAAATAGAGTTCATGCGCATTATTTCTAAACTTTACTTGCTCACTGAGACAGTGCTGTGAGTTTTCTGAAGCTTTAATAAAACTCTCATTTACGCAAAGCACTGCTATTAATCATAACCATAGTTTTGAAGTATTTCAGAGCAAAACTTAAATGTCGCATTCGCAACTTTCAGGCTGAAACTTGTTTCACACCTCAAGAACACCCACAAAGGCCACGTGACTTCCAGAAAATGAGCACAAGCTACACGTGTGGTTTTGATTTGACTGCTTGTAGGGGTGTAGAGGTGGTCACCAGGGCAGAGCTTTCCAAAAGCGTCACATCACAAACATTCACTGCAAAAATTGCCTTTAAATGTTTCTGTCTAGCTTTCAGACCTTACCATAAATATTCTAGATTCTGAAAACCTTGACGTTAATGCTACATAACAGGTCAAATTATCTTGCACTTAAATTTCAAGAACTAACGTGAGACCTGAAGGTTTTATGCATGCAGTGTGTATTGTTTTCACTGACGACTGTAGAGAGGATGAAAACTACCAGTGCATACTTGGGTGAGTAACAAAAATCTGACTCACTCATTCACTCAGTCTCACCATAGAATAAACCGCTCAGAAGCAGTTTATTTCTCCGAACTAGGCACATATTCATCACAACCACATATAGGTTTTTCTACCACTTATCTGATGAAACAGTAATGAAGCCCACCCACTGGCATAGTCAGAAATTTTACACACACACACACACACACACCGACAGATATCAACTCAGGAAAACTCAGGTAAGCTAACACTCTTTACAATAAGTCTCCTTAATCAGATGCAAAATTACTATTATGTCCGGTTTCACTTCCTGTAAACATAAGATGAGAGACATCGTTAATGTCTCAGACAGATAACAAAATAAAGTAATTTTATTAATATAATAAAGTATCATTTTAATAGCAATGTTATTTAAGTAATAACTCACTGTGTGTGTGTGTTACTGTTATTATTTTCCTATAAATGATCACCGCACACTTCTCACTTATGTTCTCACTTACATTATAGCAGCTATAAACAATTTCTCCCTCACCAGCCTCTCTCTTGTTCGAAGCTTATCATGTTATCGAGAAACCACAAAGTGTAAACTCGTCTGTCCTGAAGATGTCAGAAAACTTCAAGTTACAGCTTGACCTCTGACTGTTACAAAGCACTGACACTGGAGACTCCTTGCATAAACGTTACATAAACGTCCACTCACAGATCAATGATTACACATGTTTTTTTTTAGTCCATTTATGTGGAGCATCTGTCATATAAGTCTCTGTGAATGAGCTTGTTTCTATAGAAACGATACTGTATTAGAACAAGGACATTAATACATTAACTTTGTGTTTTGTAAAGGGTCCTCAAATGTTCTTTGGATAGTTAAAGGGTATTAGCTTCTTAAAAGACTTCTACTTGGAACCCTCTCTGATAGATTATCACTTCTGTATTAGGGTAGTACATATACATATTTAGAACCTTTTTTAGATTTCAGATCAGCTGTGCTGATGATTTACCAATCATGTCTTGGTCATTTTAGCGTGTCTTACTTGTCCTACAGGAAAGAACCACCATCAGGACCTCTGAGTGCACCAATAAACACACCTCCATGACAATGTCTCCTACACCAGCTCTCTTGTGGTGGTCAGGTCTTTTTTCCCTCTTGGTCCTCCTTCCTCTGATCCAGTCATGTGAAAAAGGAACGGCGCGAGACTGTGCCGAAGCAGACTTCGCTCCCGGGTCCGACCTCGCTGGAGAAGGCTTTGACATAACCAAGCTGCAGCGGAAAGGTTCTTTTGTCATCGACATGCAAAGATGGAAACAGAAGGACAAATCCTGTACTCTGTGCCATAACCCTTACATGGAGGGGAAGAAGCAGAAGCTCCCGGTTTCTGTGGTGGACTGGAGACCGAGCCAGAAGTGCAACATGAAGGTGTCCAGCTCTGTCTACCAGTCCAGCGAGTCTGTGGTCAGCGCCAGCACCTCCTCTATCGAGAATAACTGGAACATGAATTTGGGAATTGATGTGAAGAGGGGAGAGGGGTCCCTCATGTTGGCAGGCAGCAACTCCAAGTTGGCTGAGTATTCGATGGAGAAAACCAAAAAGGACAGGTTCAGTTTCACCAGTCACAGTATTTCCTGTGGATATTACAGGTAGGACATTCTCTCCTTTAAAGCCGGCTTAACGCTGTACCAATTTCGGCCAGAGAAATCGCAAATTGTAAAATAATTCTTTGGTCATGAGTCCAAATTTAGTGTCACTGAGACCAAATCTCATTACGACATTCATGTAAAATCCACCAACTAGATAACCCCAAAGTCATGGGACAGCTACACATATGTAAGTGGCAACTGTAAACCATAAACAAAACAGGCAAACAAAAAATGGACAGAAGAAAAATTACCTCAAGCACCCTTTGAATAATGTTTTTGTTTATGCAATTTGTTTTCTGCACGAGCGAATCTGCAGATCATGCCAATTAATCATGTAAGCAGAAGGTACTAATTTTCTTTAATCATAGGTCTATCGTTAGAGGATCTTCATCGTATAATCTGACATGGAGATCACAAGCTATCACACATATCAAACAGTGTGACAAGTAATAATCTTAAAAAGCTGCTGAAATTGCACAGTGTAAAACTGGTGTTTTAATTCACACAGAGTCTATACTATGATGCGTGCTAATTTTTATGCCAATCTCCAGTTACAGGGTTTCTAACAGGCCATTAATTCATCCTGAGTTTAAACAAGCCCTGAGCAAGCTACCCAAGCAGTACAATCCTCAGTTCAAGTCACGCTTCTACAAGCTCATAGACAACTTCGGCACTCACTACATCACCAAGGTAATAGACGCACAAGCTGTCGTAGGAAAGTTTTCAGAAAAATGTTGAATTCAGTTCATCATCATGCTTTTCACAATAAATATTATACATACATATATATAAAGAAAAGAAAGATTTAACCTGTGTTTTCAACATAATGAAAAATCTGTTTTTATTTTACCATTAATTACATTAATCCACTGATAGTTATTATTTAAGAAGATTATTTTAATAAATTTACCTGGTTCTTTATGTTTTTGGTTCAAATTTTTTGCAATGTCATAGATTTCATTTATCACGTGTACAGGTCTAATGCTCTTAACTGGCATCTCTTAACGATGAATACCTGATCTATTGACTCATTCGGTACACTTCTCTATGTGTTAAGAGTGAAAAGTTTGAGTAACCTTAGGACAAATTGAAGAAAATATTTTAACTAAGCAGACATTTAGTGTGTTGAGTTTCACAGATTCACAGTTCCTTTATTATCACAAAGTAACATAAATGGTCAAACACTGCAAGTTACAGAAATATTACTGGTGAAAGAGTTTCAACTCTAAAATATAAAATCTGTAGTGATAGTATCCATACTGATAGTACTAATACCAGCAATAATAGTAATAGTAGCAGTAGTAGTAATATAGTAGTAGTCATATAAATAGTACTAGTAATAATAGTAGTAGTAGTAGTAGTGGTAATATAGTAGTAGTCATATAAATAGTACTAGTAATATTAGTAGTAGCAATATTACTAATCAAAATTATAGTAGCAGAAGAAGCAGTAGTCACAGTAGAAGTAATACTAGTAGTAGTAGTAATAGTACAAATTAAAATAAATCTGGGTGAAGCAGTAGGCATAGAATTAATAGCAGGTTGTGTTATTAATAGTAATGAGTTGTAGTAGAAATAGTAGCAGTAGTCAGTGAAGTAGTAGAAGTAGTAGTAGAAGAAATACAGTAGTAGTCATAGTAATAGAAGTAGTAGTAGTAGTAATGGTATTGGTAATAATAGTAGTAGTGGTAGTAATATAGTAGTAGCCATATTAATAGAAGTAGAAATAGTAGTATTGGTAGTAATGGTAGTGGTATTAGTAGTAATAATAGTAGCAGTGGTAGTAATAGTAAAAGTCATAATAATAGAAGAAGTAACAGTAGTAATGGTAGTGGTAATAATAGTAGTAGTGGTAGTAATACAGTAATAGTCATGTTAATAGAAGTAGAAATAGTATTAATGGTAGTGGAATTAATAGTAATAATAGTAGTAATTGTACTATCAAAATAAATTTAGTAATAGTAGTAGTAGTACTACTACATAGTAATGATAGTGGTATTAATAGTAATAGTAGTAGTGGAAGTAATAAATTAGTACTCATAATAATAGAAGTAGTAACAGTAGTAATGGTATTGGTATTAATAGTAATAATAGTAGTAGTAGTAAGGGTAGTGGTATTAATAGTAATAGTAGCAGTGGTAGTAATATAGTAGTATTCATAATAGAAGTAGTAACAGTAGTAATGCTATTGGTATTAATAGTAATAATAGTAGTAGTGGTAGTAATAGTAATAGTAACAGTCATAATAATAGAAGTAGTAGTAGTAATGGTAGTGGTAATAATAGTAGTAGTGGTAGTAATACAGTAATACTCATAATAATAGAAGTAGTAACTGTAGTAATGGTAGTAATGGTATTAATAGTAATAATAGTAGCAGTAGTAGTGGTAGTATTTTAATTATAAATATAAATATAAATACATTGTCCATTTTGAAACACTGGGTGGTGATGCAAACTTTCACTCTGTGTGTTTTTGACTCGAGCGAAAAGTCAAGTCTTGTTTGAGGAACGTCACTGTTTCAGAAAACACTTCTTTGATTTTAGTAAGTGATTAAATATGAAAAGTTCTCGGTAATGGGCCGATTCCCAACATGCTGATCGTGACAGGTGACCCTGGGAGGGAAGGTCCACTCGGTGACCAGTATCAGACAGTGCCAGACGTCCCTGCAGGGTCTGAGCGTGGACGAGGTGAAGACGTGTCTGGACGTGGAGGCGTCCGCCAGCGTGATGGGGAAATCGAAAACCGATGTTAACAGCAAGCACTGTGACGAAGCCAAGGCCAAGACTGAGAATAAAAACAGCTTCTCCAGTAACTTCAACGACCGGTGAGTTACACACTCAGGAGACCTCACACTGACACCGCACTAACACTGACCGCACTAACACTGACCACATTAACACTGTCAGCACACTAACACTGACCGTACTAACACTGACCGCACTAACACTGACACCACACTAACGCTGACCGCACTAACACTCACACCGCACTAACGCTGACCACACTAACACTGACACCGCACTAACGCTGACCGCACTAACACCACACTAACGCTGACACCACTAACACTGACCACACTGACACTGACCACACTAACACTGACACCGCACTAACGCTGACCACACTAACGCTGACCACACTAACTCTGACACCGCACTAACACTGACCACACTGACACTGACCACACTAACACTGACACCGCACTAACGCTGACCACACTAACACTGACACCACACTAACACTGACACCACACTAACGCTGACCACACTAACTCTGACACCGTACTAACTCTGACACCGCACTAACTCTGACACCGCACTAACACTGACACCGCACTAACACTGACACCGCACTAACGCTGACCGCACTAACTCTGACACCACACTAACACTGACACCGCACTAACACTGACACCGCACTAACACTGACACCGCACTAACGCTGACCGCACTAACTCTGACACCACACTAACACTGACACCGAACTAACGCTGACACCGCACTAACTCTGACACCACACTAACACTAACCGCACTAACACTGACCACATTAATGCTGACACCGCACTAACACTGACCGCACTAACGCTGACACCGCACTAACACTGACACCACACTAATGCTGACACCGCACTAACGCTGACACCGCACTAACACTGACACCGCACTAATGCTGACACCGCACTAACGCTGACACCGCACTAACACTGACACCACACTAACGCTGACCACATTAACACTGACCACACTAACGCTGACCACACTAACTCTGACTGCACTAACGCTGACACCGCACTAACTCTGACACCACACTAACACTGACACCGCACTAACACTGACACCGCACTAACGCTGACACCACACTAACGCTGACCACATTAACACTGACCACACTAACGCTGACCACACTAACTCTGACTGCACTAACGCTGACACCGCACTAACTCTGACACCGCACTAACACTGACACCGCACTAACGCTGACACCGCACTAACGCTGACCACATTAACACTGACCACACTAACGCTGACCACACTAACTCTGACTGCACTAACGCTGACCACTCTAACTCTGACCGCACTAACACTGACCACAATAACGCTAACCACATTAACACTGACCGCACTAATGCTGACCGCACTAACGCTGACACCGCACTAACACTGACCACACTAACTCTGACCACATTAACACTGACCACACTAACTCTGACCGCACTAACACTGACCACACTAACTCTGACCACACTAACTCTGACCGCACTAACTCTGACACCGCACTAACGCTGACCGCACTAACGCTGACCACACTAACTCTGACACCGCACTAACACTGACCACACTAATGCTGACCACATTAACACTGACCGCACTAACACTGACCACACTAACACTGACACCGCACTAACACTGACCACACTAACGCTGACCACACTAACACTGACACCGCACTAACACTGACCACACTAACTCTGACACCGCACTAACACTGACCACACTAACTCTGACACCGCACTAACGCTGACCGCACTAACTCTGACACCACACTAACACTGACCGCACTAACACTGACCACACTAACACTGACACCGCACTAACACTGACCACACTAACTCTGACACCGCACTAACGCTGACCGCACTAACGCTGACCACACTAACACTGACACCGCACTAACACTGACCACACTAACTCTGACACCGCACTAACACTGACCACACTAACTCTGACACCGCACTAACGCTGACCGCACTAACGCTGACCACACTAACACTGACACCGCACTAACACCACACTAACACTGACACCGCACTAACACCACATTAACACTGACACCGCACTAACGCTGACCGCACTAACTCTGACACCGCACTAACGCTGACCGCACTAACACTGACACCGCACTAACGCTGACACCGCACTAACGCTGACACCACATTAACACTGACACCGCACTAACACTGACACCACACTAACTCTGACACCGCACTAACACTGACACCGCACTAACACTGACACCGCACTAACGCTGACCGCACTAACACTGACACCGCACTAACACTGACACCACACTAACACTGACACCGCACTAACACTGAGACCACACTAACCACACTTAACTGATAAAAATTTATTTACTAAAAAAGAGCATTAACATTTACATGTGCATATGATAAATAAAACAGGAAAATATATATTATTTAATAGTAATTATATAACATAAAAATATAATTATTTTATAATTATAATTATATATTAAATGTGAAGTATTTAATTGAAGTGTGAAGTATTAAGACAGTACTATTCATACAGTTCAACAATGCTGGCAATGCTGTAAGTTAAACAGTCTCTCGCTCTCTCTCTCTCTCTCTCTCTCTCTCACACTCTATCTTTGTATCTCTCTGTCTCTATCTGTCTCTCTTTTTCTGTTCTAAAGATTAACAGAGATCTCAGGAGGCCACACCACGGAGCCCGAGCTCCTCTTCTCTGCAGATAAAGACCCCGGTGCTTATAAAGAGTGGCTCGCGTCCATCCCGCTCTACCCAGATGTGATTTCGTACTCTCTTCAGCCTCTCCATGAGATTCTCCCCACCAACAACCCGACCCGAAAGCACCTGCGCAAAGCCATTCACGACTTCATCCTGGAGAAGTCTCTGTGGAGAAACTGCTCTGAGCCCTGTAGCGCCGGAATCAAACCCAATCCCAAAGAACCGTGTATGTGTTCATGCAGGAATAACCCTGGCGTGACCCCTGACTGCTGCCCATCCAAACGCGGCATCGCTCGGGCCAAGGTGATTGTACTACGGGCGTCAGGGTTATGGGGAGACCACACGACCGCCACGGACGGTTATGTCAAAGTTTATGAAAAAAACAGCATGTTGATTGGACGCACGCCGGTGATCTACAACAACAACGATCCCCACTGGGCCATGACCTTTGATCTCGGTGATATCCCTCTGTCAAATTACGACCCTTTAAAGCTGGAGGTGTGGGACGAGGACAACAAATGGGATGACGACCAGCTAGGGGCCTGCAGTGTCCCGCTGAAAGCGGGTGTTTCAGAGAATTTCTGTAATTTAAATCATGGCGTGCTTTATTATAAAATAGAGGTGGTGTGTGCACCGAGTTTAGCGGGTCCGTCGTGCACAGATTATGTTGGATCTCCTATGAATTTTAGTCTGGAGAAGGTATACGTGTCCCGGCACTCTCGGCCCATTCCACGGGACATGCTGCAGGAAATGGGCGTGATTCTTGACGAAGCTCCATTAACTGTTAAGCAGATCAGATACGATCCTAATAAAAGTGTCATGCAGCTTCTGTAGCCAAGTTCAGCACTTTCTTAAATCCATTTATGATATTTATGGTTTAAACAGTTATGCAGCAAACCCGACTGAATCCATGTACTCGTTAAATCAGTGTGCAAATCTGATTAAAAGTGTTATCGATTAAATAAGGAATAAAACACGACGAGGTGGTGTGAAGTTGATTATTTTCCTATAACAGCACATCCCCAAGTGTTTTATTCCTCTTGTTCGACAGCAATTTGACAACAATAACAAATTTTTATTTATTGAAAAAAACAGACGTAGTTTTTTTTCGCTTTAATAATTTGTGGGATGGCCGCTAAACAAGTATTTCCTGTTCTCGCTTATGTTATAGCAGCTATAAACAGTCATTCTCTCACCAGCCTCTCTTTTTTTCTCTCTTGAAGTTAATAAGACAAAAAAAAAGCAGCTTGTCATATTACCTAGAAACCACAGAGAAGTGCAAACTCCTCTGTCCTGAAGATGTCAGAAAACTTAAAGTTACAGTTAAAGTTTCAATATTTGTGAATCGTTGTTCAGTTTGATTACAATAAGGCTGTTCACATAAATATATTTATATTCATATGTATCCATTGAATATTGTGGTGAGCATCAGCTTTTGAGTATTATATATGTATTCAGCTTTGCATGGATTTTTATTCCAGAGAAATAAAGACTTAATGAGCATTAACCAATTGTCAAAAACTGTATGTGACTCTGAATGATCTGCAATAAGGATATTCAGGTAGAAGGAGTCAGCTTTATTGATATCTTGCACCAGAATTCCTGCATTGTGGTCCTGGAGCTTTGGAGTCAAGCATTGATTCTTATAATTGTTCTTAAATTTTAGTAAAACCTCTTTAGGATGAAAAAACTCGCTTAAGCAAATAGTTGGAACCGTAACTGAACCCCTGCTTAAAATAATTAACTCCTCACTGAGCAATGGGTACGTTCCAAAATCACTTAAATTAGCTGTTATTAAACCACTAGTGAAGAAACCAGACCTTGACCCTAACAACTTAACTAACTATAGGCCGATTTCAAACCTTCCCTTTCTATCTAAAATATTAGAGAAAGTAGTAGCGCAGCAGCTAATTTCATATCTACAAAGTAATAATATCTATGAACTTTATCAGTCAGGTTTCAGGCCCCACCACAGCACAGAGACAGCATTAGTCAAAGTAGTCAATGACTTGCTATTAGCCTCTGATCGGGGTTGCATTAGTTTATTAATTTTACTCGACCTTAGCGCAGCGTTCGACACTATCGACCATAATATCCTTCTTCACAGACTGGAAAAGGTCGTAGGAATTAAGGGCTCAGCCCTCGACTGGTTTAGATCTTATTTAACCGATCGCTATCAGTTTGTAGATTTAAACGGTGACCACTCAGCACGTTATCGAGTAGAATATGGCGTTCCGCAGGGTTCAGTCTTAGGCCCACTGCTTTTCACGTTATACATGCTCCCTTTAGGTAACATAATCCATAAACATAATATTAGCTTCCATTGTTATGCTGATGACACACAGTTATACGTCTCAGCTAGGCCAGATGAGAATAGCCAGTTAAAGAAAGTTGAGGCATGTGCGATAGACATAAGAGACTGGATGCTAAGCAACTTTCTCCTGCTAAACCCAGAAAAAACAGAGGTTCTGGTACTGGGACCACAAGCCGCTAGAAGTAAGTTTAGAGATCACACTGTTACTTTAGATGGTCTCTCTGTTTCAAGTAGTCTAACAGTAAAAGATCTCGGTGTGATTATAGACTCTAATCTCTCATTTGAGGCGCATGTAGATAATGTAAGCAGGTTAGCATTTTTCCACCTCAGAAATATTGCTAAGATTAGAAATATACTTTCGCTAAGTGATGCTGAAAAACTAGTCCATGCATTTATCACGTCCAGATTAGATTACTGTAATGCTTTACTATCTGGATGCTCATCTAGATGCATAAATAAGCTTCAGATAGTTCAGAACGCAGCAGCGAGGGTCCTGACTAGGACTAGGAAGTATGAGCATATCACGCCAGTCTTATCTACATTACACTGGCTCCCAGTAAGATTCCGCATCGATTTTAAAATATTACTCCTAACCTATAAAGCATTAAACGGTCTCGCTCCGCAGTATTTAAGCGATATGTTAGTACCTTACGTTCCGCCGCGCCTACTTCGCTCTAAGGATGCAGGCTGTCTATCAGTACCACGCGTTGCCAAAACCACGGCAGGGGGCAGAGCTTTCTCTTACCAAGCCCCAAAATTATGGAATAGTCTCCCAGTTAATGTACGTGAAGCAGACACGGTCTCAGTGTTTAAGTCGAGGTTGAAGACTTATTTATTTAACCTAGCATTTAGCGACTAGTGTTTTTATCAAAGGAGTAGATCTGGGGGACTCGTGGATGTTGAGTTTTATCTCCACACGGTGACTGTGAGTGTACCTAACCACTTTCCTTCTCCTTCTGCCGAGCTACACTCCTGAGCTGCCGGTGATCCAGACCTCCCCCCCCTTCACTCTGGACCTGTCCACCGGCAATGCTTCATACTGCCACGAAAACGCTTCAGCTGTTTTCCATGGACTACACCAACACACATTGTGCTCACACACACGCACACTACAGTGTAAACCCATATGAGGATGGGTTCTCTGTTGAGCCTGGTTCCTCTCAAGGTTTCTTCCTATCACCATCTCAGGGAGTTTTTCCTTGCCACCGTCGCCCTGCTTGCTCATCAGAGACGGCACACACACACACTTCACTTTACTTTTGTTTGTGTAAAGCTGCTTTGAGACAATGACCTTTGTAAAAAGCGCTATACAAATAAAAATGAATTGAATTGAATTGAATTAAGCCTGCTTTCTCACTTTCTCCGTACCCCAGCACACATTTTATATGGACTCCTATAGAAGTGGCTACTTTTAGAAATATTTCTTTGTTAATATTCTGATGTTGTAATGTAACTAAACATAACTCTGTATGTTTGAGATGTTCACCGGTGCATGATGTCTCCAAAGTTAAAGCGAAGACAAACAACCTCCTCATCATAAGAGTTACACTGAGTTATCTTTATTTTATTACTGAGAATAATAAATCTCAAATAGAGAGCAAGCTAGGCTAGCTAGTTACCCGAACCTACCCAGGACTCAAAGAGCGTTGGTATGGTTACAGGGTGCACACTGTGTGAGATGATTTTTATTTAATCATACCATTCAAGAAGTGTGAAAGCAGCCTTAAATATCAAAGAACCCTTTTTTATGAGTCTTATTTAACTGGTGTGAATAAAGACCTCAACATCTGTTTCAGACCAGGACTAATTCCATCGAAATGACGAGACTAATCCAGATTTTATTTCAGAAACTCATCACACTGATTAAATATGTAACATAGGAGTCAAACTAGAGGTAGTTTCAATAGGGAAGCAATGGTACATCCTGTTGTAAGGGGCATTTAGAGTGCACTTTATGTGCCTCTTTCTGACAAGGGTGGAGAAACCTATTTTTGGAAATGATATAGTATATTAATTTTAAGAACTTACCGGATTTTGTCTTTACATTGGTAGGGGAGATTTTACTTTAATGAAGAGAGTGAGATGTCTCCCTTACCTCCTAATAATTCACAAATCCCAGTATACAACAATCTCTACCCTGCTTTTTTTTTTTTACTCAAATTAGAGTAAAAAAGTGAATATGAATGAATATGACGGCCTTACGGCCTTACGAGCTGTTATGGAGGATGTGCTTTATTTCTTATCTGTTGTTTTGTTTTGTTTTAATAGTGAGGCATGACAGTCTTACGCACTGTTTTCACTCTGCTGTGCCAGTGTGCTGAGAGGCTTTGTGGCTTCCTGTGAACGGATGAGGTCTGAGAGATTAAAAAAAAACATAAACTTTTTTTTTCTCCTTTGTCTGCTTACATGACATGACAATCTGATATGCAGATTCAGTGTGGTTTCATTTCAGCCCTTGATTAATATTATTAATATAAAATTAATTAATATTCTTCTAAGACAACACAACAACTCGTGAGAGGAGTGAGTGAGGAGACACTTTTAGTGTTAATAAGAATTAAAAATAACAACCAGAAGTAGTGCTCAAGAGTTTTTAGTCAGATACAGAGACAAGGAAAGGGCGTGAGACAAAACCTTCGGCCCAAAAAAAATAAAAATTTAAAAATTAAAATAAAAAAAAAAAAAAAACTCAGAACACATCACAATCACTGCACGGACACACAGAGACAGTAGGAGACATCGACAAAAAGCACCAATTCAACACACACAAAACTCACAGAAACGTGACAAACGTGCACATCAATGAAGAACACAAAGAGGGACAAAAGAAAAAAAAAAACAAGAAAAAACATCACACTGGTCACACCACAGAGGCCCGGAAATCAGCCTACAGCGAGGGTGAGAGAAAAATATCACACATGAGACACGCAAACATGAAGCACACTGAAAAAGCAACACACACAATGAAAGACAGAAAAACATAAAACAGTTATTTGTTTATTTATAATGTAAGGAAACGAGAAAATCCAATCCCACGTCCTCCTCGTTTCTAACCTTTGATGCCGTTACCGTAGTAACCAGCCGCGCCATACTTGCCGTCTTTTCCTGCAACTAAAAGAAATGTTGAAAAACACACATCCAAAATCAAGTTTAAAACATCGATTACATGTGATTATGAGAGACTACGACACGTTAGTGTGATTAAAGAGGTTGAGACTCTCACCTCCGTATGGACCTTGACCTCCGGCCCCAAGAGCTGCTCCATAACCTGCATTAAAATAGATATTATTATTATTATTATTATTATTATTATTATACTATTAAAGTTTTTACATTAAAATATTATTAGCAATATTATAATAAAATGTAATTGTTTTATTAAATAAATTATAAGAAATTATTACCTGTGTTCATAGTCAACAAAAAAATGTTTTTTTGTGAGTATTACTTACATTTTAAATAACATTTTCACTTTTTAAGAATTTTCACTTTTTAAAACAAAATCTTACATTACAAAAAATTCTTGAACTGCTCAATTATTTGGACCACACACACAAACACACACACACACACACATTTACCGTACACCGGCTTACCTCCGTTGCCTCCTAGACTTAGCTGCTGTGTTTCATACGGATAGCCATTATCACCTGACCACACACACACCCACACACACACACACCCACACACACAATCAACATCACACTCCTCCTCATTACATCTACATTCAATAATATTTTAGACTATTTATTGTCCTCCATTCTCTCTGACTGACCGTCCAGTCCGGCCGGAATGAGCGGTGCTCCGTTGTAGGGAAGCTGACCGGCTCCTAAGTCTGTACAAGAATGAAACACACACAGTTATGACTCTGCTGTGAATAATCATGCTATAATCTGTTATTTCATCTGTTTACCATCTTATAAACTTCACCTGAAAATCGCATAAACGAGCTTACATAAAGAGGGAATATGTCTACGTAAAGAGGGAATATGTCTACATAAAGAGGGTATATATTTTATACATATATACATATATGAGAGAGAGAGAGAGGGAATATGTTTATATAAAGAGGGAATAAGCCCCTCCCAAATGATTAATTTGAGTCAGCAGCTCTCATTTTGCTAATTTACTGCACAGGAAATGATGTCATTATGAGCACATGCTTTAAATGATTAATCACTGAACTTGTTTTCTCACAGAATGAGGCTGAATTTGTGCAGAGATTTTGAAAATTTACCTGTCACAGGTTCCAGGATTCCACCAGGACCTACGAGAGACAGAGAGAGAGAGAGAGAGAGAGAGAGAGGGAGAGAGAACAAAGGAAGAGGAGTTTCAGTACAACTCATCTGTATCAGATGTAACTCATCCCGTCTTGGAAATCTCCACTTCGTGTGTTTTATTATTCCACTCCAGCTCCAATCACACCTGAGATAGGTAGTCGGGGCAGCGAAGCTCTAATCGTGTGGTTCAGGTGTGTTTAGAGACGTGAAGGATAAATATATGGATGTGTTGGAGATCCCCGAGGACTTCAGCAGTGTTTGTTTTTGTACTTTCTTCTTCCTGTTAACTCTACTATTTTCCTTTTTTTATTTTTTCCATGAGAGCTCCACGGCTGCAACACAGAGTCGAATCCTCAGGCAAATCTCTGCACCGAGAGGTTTTGCATTGTCATTTGAATTGCATGAGCGTACCCAGGCGCACCTATCTTTCAGGTACGCTGACACACACACACACACACACACACACACACACACACACCCCTAAACAGCTCTACCATAACCTTGTGTATTTACCAAGGCGAGCGTCAGCTCCGAGGCCACCTGGCTGTCCCATGTAAGGAGCTCCATCATAACCTCCTGTTTTGCCTGCAGTGCCGAGACCAGCAGAAACCACGGGCTGACCTGCAGCAGTGCCGATCACTGCACCTGGACCAGCGCCACCTACAGACAAAAAAAACAGGATTAGCCATAGAACTTATTTAAGACCGTGGCAGCAGGGGCGGAGTCGAGTGTCAGCTTTGAACGGAGAGGAGGCGGGTTGAACCTGCAGGTAACATGTGATGATTCTCACCTGTACGTTATTACCGCCCGCGTATTTATACGTGCTTTGTTTGTCCTTTCAGTGAATGGCATGAACCAGAAACAGAGAGAGAGAGACAGAGAAACAGAGCTGGCTGAATTTGCAAACAGTACACACACACGCACACAATACACACAACACACAACACACACACATGCATGGAGTGTGAGCTTGAAAATTGAAGTTGAAATATTGAGACTATGTTTTATTTTCATTTTCTGTTAAGTTGTGAAAAACGCTTGTGGAAAAAAATAAAGTGAGCCCTGAAACTCTGTTAAAGTCCATCTGTCTCCTGCGTCCTCCTTTCCATACACACACACACACACACACACACACACACACACAGAGACACACACAGAGGGCTGTGACAGTAGTGCAACTGCAAATAACAGGTTTATATTCATGTGTTCATTCTAATACGTTATCGTTTCTATAGTAACAGCTCATTCACAGGGACTTATATGGCGGACGCTCCACATAAACAGATTTTAAAACGCATGTGTAATTTTTGATCTGTTAGGAGACGTTTATTGAACATTTATGGAAGGAGTCTCCAGTGTCAGTGCTTTGTAACATTCAGAGGTAAAGCCATAACTAAGTTTTCTGTCATCTTCTGGACAGACAAGTTTAGGCTTCTTTGTGGTATCTCAGTAACATGATGGAAAAAGCTGCTTTTTTAACTTCGAGAGAAAGAAAAAAGACTATGCTGTGGTGTTCCTTAATAAAAAAAAAAAATAATAAAAAAAAAATTGTTATAGTTGAAAAACTGCTGTGGTATAAAAGGAATTAAACACTTCAGGACATTTATTAGAAAATAATCTTCAGTGTGGTGACAGTGACCGCGCTTCACATCACACCTCCTCGTCATTGATAATTTTCCTGTAACAGCATGCCCCATCGTGTTCACATCACACCTCACATCACACCTCCTCATCATTGATAATTTTCCTGTAACAGCATACCCCATCGTGTTCACATCACACCTCCTGGTCATTGATTATTTTCCTGTAACAGCATGCCCCATCGTGTTTTATTCCTTACTTATGACATATTATTGACAGACGGTTTGTTAAAGGTTTGTGGACTGTCCAAAATTTTTATATCAGCTTGCCAAACTGCAGAAATCACTACGAGTGGCAACAGGTTGAAGTTAGGGCTGGGTGATATGAAGGTATAACATCGATATTGTGATAAATTCTCACACAATACACTTTTCTAAGCTATTGTATCATGATATCGTTTACATTTTTTTAAAAATAACAATTAGAAACTCTGGAAGAAGATGAGTTGATGTTAGTCTTTTACTGCTTTGAATCTTTAAAATCTTCAAATCTGTAAAATTTTACATACAAATTTTCCTTTTTCCTTTTCAGTGTCAATTTATTTTTGTAGACGTTCAATAAAAGTATCATTAAACACATTTCAAACTTTTTTTTTTTATTCGACACTGCTAGTTTATTAGCAAACCTGTATTGTGCTATGTATTGGGTATTGTAGAAACAGCCTTCAAATATCATGATATAATATTTTAATCATATCTCTCAGCCCCAGCTGTAGTCTCTATACTTCTTACCGTATTTCGCAGTCTTGGCCTCGGAGGTTAGTCCAGCTCCAAGTCCAGCTCCAAGTCCAGCTCCAAGTCCAGCTCCAAGTCCAGCTCCCAGACCAGTGGTCAGTCCCAGTCCTGGAACTCCATAACCTCCAGCTCCCAAACCTGTGCACGCACACACACACACACACACACACACACACACACACACACTTTACATTTTATTTTGTCGAACTTTTGGCGCCCCCTGAACTGATCCTGAAAACTTTAATTCTACTGCAAATGTCTTTATGGTTAGGGAACATTTTACAAAAGGGCAGCGTGTATAAGGCTTTATGACATCTACGTAAATGCTTCATGAAAACTGTAAAGGCTTACTGTAAGAAATGTCAGCTGCCATAAAGACTTCTCTTGTCAAATTATGACTTTACGTGACGTAGGTTTTTCCTGACATGTCATTATGTCACTGTTATGTCTCTCATTTCTATTATACGACATGGACAGAGCAGGAGTTCACTAAGCTGCAAAGTCAATTGTCATGACGTTGTAATGTATAATGTCATGTCAACAGAAGCCTCCAATGGTATATTACCATTACCTTTAGCTGTTGGAATGAGACTTTATAAACATTTATGTAGGTTTATTTTTGTTTCAGGTGGAATCTCACTAGAAAAATGAAAAAACTGGGTTAGATCTTACCAGCTTTGGCTCCATCGGCTACCTCTGCAGCAAAGCCGAGGTCTGTGACATAATTATAATTCTCACGCGATTATAATTATGTCTGAATGTTAGTACCAGGAGCGAGCGTTATAAAGCCACGATCAGACTCACCAGCTCCATAGCCATCGCCATATCCATTAATGCCATATACACTGCCGAAGCCTGGGGAGAGGAGGGGGGGGGGTGGGGGGAGGGGGTGTGGCTTAGTTACATTACTATTTATAATGTCTCATGCAGATGTCTCTGAGCTGTCTTGAGAAATGCATTTAGGCTGCATTATAGCACACATAATACTTTAAGATGTTCAGCATAAGGGTGTATAATTGTTCATAAGTGGTTAGGGTTACATGCAGAACACCTTACACAGCACGCTTATATGACTTTGTAATGCCAGGATACATAACACATTATAATCCATTCTTAGCGCAGTTTCATGAGTTTCACTTCAGTAAATCTTACAATGCCTCATCTTTTTTGTCTTTTGTTTTAAATAAAGTGTTTAATTTTTGAAGTTTGTGAATGACCAGTTAGAGGAGATTTTCTCACATAAAGCCATTCAAGAGCTGGTTATAAGGCTTTGTAATGTATAACCGCAGCGGCGGGGGCGGGGTCAAGTGTCATCTATGGACAGAGAGCAGGCAGATCGAACTGGTAACGCATGGTGATTCTCAATTGTGTCTGATTACTGGCAGTCTACTTATTTGTGTCTGTTTGTGCTTTCAGTGACTCCAATAACCCGTGAGTGGGAGAGAGACAGTGTGAGACTGCTTGGCAAAGCTGGCGAGACATGGAGACCCACACACGTACACACACCAAGAAGCGAGAGCTTGAAACTGACAGAGTGAAAGGAGGAGGAGGAATAGGCTCTCCTCTCCTTGCTATCAGGGGAAGCCCAGCTCACCGCCCAGCAGCTGCTGCCACGGACACAGCTGGAGTATTCCAGCATCAAGAGAGCAGTTCTGCATCATGTCAGCACCGCCGATGCTTCTGGTTGATGGAGATCGGCTGCCCCTTCACCTACACAGAGCAGCTGAAGGAGCCCTGTCACCAGTGATTGATGGCAGAGGAGCGGGATGCAGAACAGACCATCAAGCTGGTGGTACTGGAACAGTTTGTCGCTCGACTCCTGACGGGAACGGCGGAGCAGGTCCAGTGCCACTGGCCCACGTCCCTGGACAAAGCTGTACAGCTGGTGGAGGATCACTTGGCATCGGTTCCTGGTCCACTTGTCACCTTTTTTTCTCGGTCCCGCCCTGTCTCGTTCCTACTTCTCCCCCAGTTTGAGATCCCCAAGACTGAGGTGCAGAGACCCCAAAACTGCCAGTTTCCTCCCTGTTGTTCCTCACCCAGCACCTTCACCTCTGATGTCTCCTCTAACTCCCGCTCTCTAAACAAAGATAGAACCTTCCGCGCCCACCAGGACTAGGGCAAAGCCCAGGCTGGTCTGCAGGGGCAGCAGGGAAGCCGGGTATTTTTCCAGGATCAGCATTTCTTCATGAAAGCAGGAATACTGATCCGGATCCCTGACGCGCCGCAGGCCTCCCCCATTTGAGGAGGAATGTACTTTGTGTCACTGAGTATTAGGCCTTGGTGGACTCGGGGAGTAACCAGACTTCCGTTCATCAAAGCCTGATTCAATGGGCATTGGGGAATGCACGAAGGAGAGGTGTGTGCACAGCAATGTTCACAAATATCTGTTCGTACCAGTCAGTATTAAATTCAGGGGGAAAAAGCATAGAGTGGAAGCAGCGGTTAGTCCTCGCCTCACCCATCCACTAATTCTTGGGACAAATTGGCCAGGGTTTCATGCAGTAGTGAGGGAAATGTTTGTGGATTGGTCAGTGGGACATGGAGGGTGGGGAGGGCTCTGCCCCTTCACCTGTGGCAGGGATTCCCCATCGGGGGTTTCCCCTTGAAGCAGTCGTGCAACGAGACCCTGAGGCACGCCTTCAACCAAGTGAGAGTAATTGATGATCAACAAAGTCAACCTAATGTTGCGCTCACCCACCCGTACTTTTCAATTATCAAGGATAAGTTATATTGAGTGACGTGGGACACTCAAACTGTGGAAGAGGCGACCCAGTTGTTGGGTCCAAAAAGCTATAGGGAACTTAATAATCCCATGGCTGGGCATTTGGGGCAGGATAAGACACTAAACCATCTAATGGCTCGTTTTTTATTGGCATTTGTGGTGATGTTTGCAGGTGGTCTGCGGTCATGTCGCAATGGCAGCTGGTGAATCCGCCAGCCACCTCAAAAGCGCCATTGCGCCCATCACCATTAATTAAAACCCCCTTCAAAAGAAGCTGCAGACACACTCTTCCATGTTATCTCCCAAATCGGGATTCCTAAAGAGATCCTGACTGACCAGGGCACTACATGGCACGGATAATTCACGAACTGTACAGATTATTGGGGATTAAATCGATTTGCACCAGTGTTTACCATCTGCAGACGGATGGGCTGGTCAAATGCTTTAATCAAACACTTAAAAATATGATTCTTAAGTTCGTTCACAATGATGTGCAGAATTTGATAAGTGGTTCAAGCCTCTGTTATTTGCAGTATGAGAGATTCTACAATAACTAACCACATTTCGCTTAAACACTGTGGCTTAAATAATGTGCTTTAATATTTTATATATGCAAGTTGAGTACAATTTGAGAAATGAAAGGTATTTGTTGTAAAGCATTATAACTTATGGTACAGATGTTATATCAGTGACATAGTGCTGTTGTGTCTACAATGTACTTTTGAACATACAGTATTGAGCATTGTCATCTGACGCTACAAAATAATACACATACTTCATAAGTAGTTATAGTACACACACATAACTCTTTATATAGTACACCTATATGTGCTATAGCATCTGTTCTTATGAGCATATATGAAAGAGCATTATGTCAGTCGACATTATATAACCACTGATCAGTGCTTTATAAAGAGTTATGTGTGCATACAACTATAACTACTTATGAGCAATGATATTTATATTTGGCATTATAATGTATTTTGTATGCATAACATGTTATGAATACAGGATTGACAGGAAGTGTTACTGTAATTATTCACTTCACATAAAGCCTCAGCTAAAGAGAGCTTATAATGTTTTATAATGTATTATAATTTCAATCCCATTTAAAAGATATTTTTTAAAAAAAGCACAATTCACTTAATGCTTTCAAAGACCTGGTATAATGCTCTATTATGTGTCATAAATGTTTAACTCCTAAATTTGAGATGCCAACTGTGTAATGTTATGATGCATTATAACTTACCATAGCAGATTTATGAACATGTGATCTGACATTATGAAGTCACATGCTCATAAACAAAGTGTTGTGCATGTAACTATAATGACTTAAGAGCACTCATACAGGCTTATGTCCTTATAGGCATAAGAAGTGTCACTGGTGCTGTATGTAAACTATATAAGTCATGAGCACATATATAAACTGCTTATAAGCCTCAACATGTTGATTAAATCTTGTAGTGGGCTGGTATAATGCTCTATTATACAGTATTTTATAAACATTTAACCCCTTGAAAATTTTGAGAAGCCAAATGTGCATGTTATAATGGGTAGCTTAGAAATGTATATTATAAAGCATTATGACCAATGAAATTATGAATGCACATGTTCATAAACATAAAGTGTTATGCATGTAACTATACATGTAGTGTTACTGGTGCAGTATGTAAATATTATCAAGTCAAAAGCATGTATATAAAGAGCTAATAAGCTTCAACATGCTGACTCAACACTTTTTATGTGAACCAGCTGAATAAAACCACATGTCTTCGTTGAAGCTACTCCCACAGACCACAGTTTTTTTTCTAAGTTAGTGTTTAAGCAGAAATTAGTCACTGTTTCCATTAGCAGTTTATAAAATAAGAGTCACATCTTGCACGCGTCACTACATCCTGTTGCATTTTCAGTAAACTCTGACCAATGGCACAAAAAGTACACACAGTGTTAACGAACATACACAGATCCGGCCACAGCAGAGTGTCATTAACTCTAAAACTTTCACAGAATGTATATGCGGAAACGTCAGGCATGATAATAAACCCTTTATGTCTTCAGAATTCTCACTTGTCTATCAATGTACATTTTCAGTTTTACTTATATTTTTATTTTATTTTTCAGCACAAACTAGTGTAATGCTGAAATGCGCTATTATAAATGTTTGTGTCATTTCTCTCTGGAGCTAATAACACATTCCGAGACTACTGCAGTAACACTTTCTATGAAGGTCACAGTTATAATGAACTATAAACATATTCATATCAGGTTAGAAAGCATTTATAAGGTATTATACACAGTTTCTTTGGCATTGTTGTGATGTGTTATAAACAGTGCTTATAATGCATCCTGTTAGCAATTTATAAATGGATTAAGAACATTGTTATAAACTGTAATGCTTTTTGATAAGTTATTATAATAATGTGAATAATGCATAATGAATGCATTATAGCAGGTAATGAATGTATTCATAGGTCACGATGCATATGACCTTTGCACATTATAACTTTTTTGTAAGCTCTAAAATATGTTATGTATACAGGATTCATAGAAAATATTACTGTGATTTTCTCACTTTATATAAAACCTGTAAAGAGTTTTTAAAACTAACAACACTTCAATTAATGACTGCAATAACCTCATATAAAGCTCTATAATGCTTTATAAACATGATGAGTTGAATATAGTTTGAGAAAACAAGGGTATTTTGTTATAACGTGTTAAAACTTGGGGTACAGATTGTTTATCGGCGTTAGGTCACCTGACACACAACAGTTAAATTTAAATTTAAGGTTTAAAAAAATAATTAAGGTACAGTTAAGGTCTGTAATGGCCTGGCATAATGTACTACTAAGTGTTATAAAGGTTTTACAAAATTTGAATACAATTTGAGAAACCATATGTGTATGGCATAATGCATTATAATACATACTATGACTTACACATGTCATGTTGCATAATGCTTCATAGTGTGTGTTTAAATGAAGCATTATGCAACATGACATGTATAAGTCATAGTATGTTGAAATAGAGTACGGTACTATGGGGTTTGGGACGCAACTTTACTGTCTGATGAAACTCTCAGAGTTTGGATTTAGATTTTTTTTTTCCATATGTTAAAAAATGACAAAGAGCAGGTGTAATAGATGTAATAAAGAGTGTTTCAATCAGCGTAAAAAGGTAAGTGCTGGAGAGATATATTTGATATGATTTAAGCATTGGAAAAAAAATAAAACTCATCCTAGGGTGCTTAAATTTCAGTTTAAAGTCTAGAGAACAAAAGAGGAAAAAATCAACATAAAAAAAGTTAAAAAAGGAAATGTCTTTACCAGCCTGTTTGCCCACTCGACCAGTTTGCGGGTAAGAGCCTGGGCCAAGACCTGAACCACAGCATAAGAAGTGTTTATTACAAAAACAATCATGGGAAAAAAACATGATAGAAAAGTGTACAGAACATGATATGATGCTTAAGTGAAAACATTAAGTGAGGCGTTGTGCTAAAATCGTAACCAAGAAAGTCCAACTGAATCACTTGTTTAAAGTTCTACTTACATTTATGTGATGAGATCAGGTTCTTTTATTATTTCTATTAAAATGAAGTGACCATATGAAGAGTGACACTAATCATTTTTTCTTGCACAAAGATGATTGGTTGGTGTTCATACAAACTGGTAATATAAAGTGGATTGGATGTTTTGAAAATAGTTAATAAATAAAGTTAAGTAAGGAATAATGCACCCTTTAATAAGGCATGCTGTTATAGGAAAATAATCAATGCTGGGGAGGTGTGATGAGGCCTGACGTGAAATAGACTTTTAGAATAGAATATTATTTTCCTATAATAGCACATCCCAGAGTGTTTTATTCCTCTTGTACTACAGCACTTTACCAACCATTATATTTTAAATTTTAATAAATAACATCATACATTTTATCCATTTATTGTTATGTTCATGAAACAAGTTAGCTCCTGTTCTCACTTACATGACAAGAAAAGTATACTCAGGATGGACACTCCCATATATATGTCATGCAACACACACACACACACACACACAAAAACCTATTAATTATTTTTGTCCCTCAGTCTAACACACATGCACTTCTGAAAAATATGCAAATATGAAAAAATATGAAAATAAATGCGATTGCGTCATCATATTTCTCCAAAAAAAACTCCTCCATCGACCATTTAGGCCAGACCTCAAGGGGGCGGAGCTGAGCTCTGATTCTTCTTTTATCCATTTTTAGTTACGTTTAATGTTAAGGCATGTCACAAAACAAACTCTCACGCACTTATAGCACTTATAGCACTTATAGCAGCTATAAACAGTGGTTCCCTCACCAGCATCCCTTTTTTCTCTCTATTGAAGTTAATAATAATAATAATAATAATAAAAATAATAAACGTAGCTTGTCATGGTACAGAGAAAGCGCAAAGAAGCGTAAACTCCTCTGTCCTGAAGCTGTCAGGAATCTTAAGGTTACAGCTTTACCTCTGACTATTACAAAGCGCTGACACTGGAGACTCCTTCCATAAATGTTAAAGAAACATCTCCTTACAGAAATCTTCACCACATCAACAATGACAAAAGTCTTTTAATCTGTTTATTATCAGTTGAACAGGTACGTACCCACTCCGTAGCCGTTAGCCAGCCCTGCTCCAGGATACACACTGGGGCCGAGGCCGTACCCTGTCACACACAATCACACAGCATGTAAAACACACTGATGTTATGAAATTGAATAAGAAATTAGTGCCTTGTTTGTTGCCGTGATCAGTCGGGAGCCTGTGGAGCAAAACAGCATGGTGTGGTGTAGATGATGTTACCACAGAGGATGGTCCCGAGAATTTTATCCGCCTGCATATCATAAACAATTCCATATACCTCACTCGGAACATCCTGTGGGGCAAAATTATCTACACTTCACCCAAACATGCTACACGTCAGTGAGCTCGACAGCAAAAAAAAAAAAAAAACGTAGGTGTATGACATGCGGTAAGCACACACGTGACCATGATACAAAATGTGAAAAGCAAAAAAAAAATAAAAACAGGATGTAGGATGAAGGTTTATTTGGTTCAGTTTTTGTGCAGAAGCGGTGGATCCACAAGAGCAGATGTAGTTTCAGGTGCAGGTGCAGGTATAGGTGTAGGTTTGGGTGTTGGTGTATTCACAGGTGTAGGTTCCGGTGTGTGTGTGTGTGTGTGTGCAGGTTCAGGTACAGGTGTAAGTTTGGGTGTTGGCATACATGCAAGTGTGGGTGCAATTGTAGTTGCAGGTGTAGGTGCATATGTATGTGTAAGTGTACTTGCAGGTGTAGGTGTAGGTGCAGCTGTTTGTGTAGATGATGATGTAAGCCCAAGTCTAAGTGCCAGTGTTTTTGTAGTAAGCGTAGACGCATGTATTTGCAGATGTGTGTGCAGGTGTAGTTGAAGGTGTAGGTGCAGGTGTACTTGGAGATGTGGATTCAGTTGCAGGTGTTGTTGTAGGTGTAAGGTGCAGGTGTATTTGCAGAGGGGTGTGCAGGTGTAGTTGCAGGTGTAGGTGCTGGTGTACTTGCAGATGTGGATTCAGTTGCAGGTGTTGTTGTAGGTGTAAGATGTAGGTGTATTTGCAGATGTGTGTGCAGGTGTAGTTGCAGGTGTAGTACCAGGTGCATGTGTAGGTGTAGGCGTACTTGCAGATGTGGATTCAGTCGCAGGTGTTGATGTAGGTGTAAGGTGCAGGTGTATTTGCAGAGGGGTGTGCAGGTGTAGTTGCAGGTGTAGGTGTAGTACCAGGTGCATGTGTAGGTGTACTTGCAGATGTGGATTCAGTTGCAAATGTTGATGTAGGTGTAAGGTGCAGGTGTATTTGCAGAGGGGTGTGCAGGTGTAGTTGAAGATGTAGGTGCAGGTGTACTTGCAGATGTGGACTCAGTGGCAGGTGTTGTTGTAGGTGTAAAGTGCAGGTGTATTTGTAGATGTGGGTGCAGGTGTAGTTGCAGGTGTAGGTGTAGTACCAGGTGCATGTGTACGTGTAGGTGTACTTGCAGATGTGGATTCAGTTGCAGGTGTTGATGTAGGTGTAAAGTGCAGGTGAAGTTGCAGGTGTAGGTGTAGTACCAGGTGCATGTGTAGGTGTACTTGCAGATGTGAATTCATTTGCAGGTGTTGATGTAGGTGTAAGGTGCAGGTGTATTTGCAGATGTGTGTGCAGGTGTAGTTGAAGGTGTAGGTGCAGGTGTACTTGCAGATGTGGATTCAGTTGCAGGTGTTGATGTAGGTGTAAGGCGCAGGTGTATTTGCAGAGGGGTGTGCAGGTGTAGTTGCAGGTGTAGGTGCAGGTGTAGTTGCAGATGTGGACTCAGTGGCAGGTGTTGTTGTAGGTGTAAGGTGCAGGTGTATTTGCAGATGTGGGTGCAGGTGTAGTTGCAGGTGTAGGTGTAGTACCAGGTGCATGTGTACGTGTAGGTGTACTTGCAGATGTGGATTCAGTTGCAGGTGTTGTTGTAGGTGTAAGGTGCAGGTGTATTTGCAGATGTGTGTGCAGGTGTAGTTGCAGGTGTAGGTGTAGTACCAGGTGCATGTGTAGGTGCTGGTGTACTTGCAGATGTGGATTCAGTTGCAGGTGTTGATGTAGGTGTAAAGTGCAGGTGAAGTTGCAGGTGTAGTTGCAGGTGTAGGTGGGTTTTTACAGCTCTAAATCCTCTATCATTAACACAGATCAGGTCGGTGTTTCCTGATGGCTGTGTTTGATTTAGGATGTTAAAAACTCCACCCTTGGTTGTCATGCGTTCGAACCGACAGCTCGTCACACTTTACAGTGGAGGTTTTACCTCCAGGTTTAGTCGTTTTGGCACCATTTCCACGGGATGCTGCTCCTCCTACACCATACAGAGAACAATCAGTTCAAAACCTTACTGACACAAAAACACTATATCCCGCGCTACTCTATCCCACATCCTACACTACTCTATCCCACATCCCACACTACTTTATCCCACACTACTGTATCCCACATCCCAAGCACTACTCTATCCCGCACACTACTCTATCCCAAATACTGAACACTACTCTATCCGACACGCTACTCTGTCCCACATCCCACACTACTCTATCCAGCACTACTCTGTCCCACATCCCACACTACTCTATCCCACATCCCAAACACTACTCTTTCCCGCACACTACTCTATCCAGCACTACTCTATCCCAAACACTACTCTATCCCACATCCCAAACACTACTCTATCCAGCACAACTCTATCCCAAACACTACTCTATCCCACATCCCACACTGCTCTATCCAGCACTACTCTGTCCCACATCCCAAACACTACTCTATCCCACATCCCAAACACTACTCTTTCCCGCACACTACTCTATCCAGCACTACTCTATCCCAAACACTACTCTATCCCACATCCCACACACTACTCTTTCCCAAACACTACTCTATCCCACATCCCAAACACTACTCTATCCAGCACTACTTTATCCCAAACACTACTCTATCCCACATCCCAAACACTACTCTATCCTGCATGCTACTCTATCCCACATCCCACACTACTCTATCCCACATTCTACACTACCCTCTCCCGCACTACTCTATCATATGCTATTCTATCCCACATCCTACACTACTCTATCCTACATCCCACACTACTCTATCCCACACCTCACACTACTCTATCCCACATCCCACATCCCACACTACTCTATCCTTCACACTATCTCGCACTACTCTATCCCGCGCTATTTCTTCATACCTTTCTGATCTGTATTTCAGTGATGAGCGGCCATTATTTCTTTACCACCATATTTAAAAGTGTAAGGATAATGAAGTGATGACACTGTGATGGGAGTTTTAGCATTATTTCTCTCTCCCCTGCTTGATGCAGTGAGTCAGCTCGATCGCTCAGAACTGACTAGTCATCAGAATTATTTAACGGAATGGAAAATCTGCATTACCGTTACTTAAATCTCCATTAGGCACTCCATTACGTCCCTTAGACACTCCATTAGACACTCCATTAGAGACTGGCCGTGGGCCGTAACCTACACACCAGATTGTTAGTTAATGGTGAAGTACAGTGCAATCGCTCGGACTGAACACTGCGAATATACAACAACAACAAACCTAAAATAAATGACAATATAAAATATATGTAATAACAACGTGTAGAGCACAGGCATGCAGGTTTACCATTTCCTTTAACTCCCTTCCCATTGCGTCCTGCTCCTGCTCCAGGACCGAACCCTAACACACACCACCACACGGGTTTTATAACAACACAATCACATTTAATACCAATAAACTATGATGCCAGATTACTCGCCTAACTCATCATTTATGATAATCCCAAACACTACTCTATCCCACATCCCAAACACTACTCTTCCCCGCACACTACTCTATCCAGCACTACTCTATCCCAAACACTACTCTATCCCACATCCCACACTGCTCTATCCAGCACAACTCTATCCCAAACACTACTCTATCCCACATCCCACACTGCTCTATCCAGCACTACTCTGTCCCACATCCCAAACACTACTCTATCCCACACCCTAAACACTACTCTTTCCCGCACACTACTCTATCCCACACTACTCTATCCCAAACACTACTCTATCCCACATCCCAAACACTACTCTATCCCACACTACTCTATCCCACATCCCACACTACTCTATCCAGCACAACTCTATCCCAAACACTACTCTATCCCACATCCCACACTACTCTATCCAGCACTACTCTATCCCACACTACTCTATCCCACATTCCACACTACTCTATCCAGCACTACTCTATCCCACATCCCACACTACTCTATCCCACATCCCAAACACTACTCTATCCAGCACAACTCTATCCCAAACACTACTCTATCCCACATCCCACACTGCTCTATCCAGCACTACTCTGTCCCACATCCCAAACACTACTCTATCCCACATCCCAAACACTACTCTTTCCCGCACACTACTCTATCCAGCACTACTCTATCCCAAACACTACTCTATCCCACATCCCACACTACTCTATCCAGCACTACTCTATCCCACACTACTCTATCCCACATCCCAAACACTACTCTATCCCACATCCCACACTACTCTATCCCACATCCCAAACACTACTCTTTCCCGCACACTACTCTATCCAGCACTACTCTATCCCAAACACTACTCTATCCCACATCCCACACTACTCTATCCCACATCCCACAATACTCTATCCCACATCCCAAACACTACTCTTTCCCGCACACTACTCTATCCAGCACTACTCTATCCCAAACACTACTCTATCCCACATCCCAAGCACTACTCTATCCCACATCCCAAACACTACTCTATCCAGCACAACTCTATCCCAAACACTACTCTATCCCACATCCCACACTGCTCTATCCAGCACTACTCTGTCCCACATCCCAAACACTACTCTATCCCACATCCCAAACACTACTCTTTCCCGCACACTACTCTATCCAGCACTACTCTATCCCAAACACTACTCTATCCCACATCCCACACTACTCTATCCCACATCCCACACTACTCTATCCCACATCCCAAACACTACTCTTTCCCGCACACTACTCTATCCAGCACTACTCTATCCCAAACACTACTCTATCCCACATCCCAAGCACTACTCTATCCCATATCCTGAACTCTACTCTATCCCACACGCTGCTCTGTCCCACATCCCACACTACTCTATCCAGCACTACTCTATCCCACATCCCACACTACTCTATCCCACATCCCAAACACTACTCTTTCCCGCACACTACTCTATCCAGCACTACTCTATCCCAAACACTACTCTATCCCACATCCCACACACTACTCTTTCCCAAACACTACTCTATCCCACATCCCAAACACTACTCTATCCAGCACTACTTTATCCCAAACACTACTCTGTCCCACATCCCAAACACTACTCTATCCCACATCCCAAACACTACTCTATCCCACATCCCAAACACTACTCTTTCCCGCACACTACTCTATCCAGCACTACTCTATCCCAAACACTACTCTATCCCACATCCCAAACACTACTCTATCCAGCACTACTCTATCCCACACTACTCTATCCCACATCCCAAACACTACTCTATCCAGCACAACTCTATCCCAAACACTACTCTATCCCACATCCCACACTGCTCTATCCAGCACTACTCTGTCCCACATCCCAAACACTACTCTATCCCACATCCCAAATAACTACTCTTTCCCACACACTACTCTTTCCCGCACACTACTCTATCCCACACCCTAAACACTACTCTATCCAGCACTACTCTATCCCAAACACTACTCTATCCAGCACTACTCTATCCCACATCCCAAACACTACTCTGTCCCACATCCCACATTACTCTATCCCACATCCCAAACACTACTCTATCCCACATCCCAAACACTACTCTTTCCCGCACACTACTCTATCCAGCACTACTCTATCCCAAACACTACTCTATCCCACATCCCAAACACTGCTCTTTCCCGCACACTACTCTATCCCACATCCCACACTACTCTATCCTACATCCCAAGCACTACTCTATCCCGCACACTACTCTATCCCATATCCTGAACACTACTCTATCCCACACTACTCTATCCAGCACTACTCTGTCCCACATCCCAAACACTACTCTATCCCACATCCCAAACACTACTCTTTCCCACACACTACTCTTTCCCGCACACTACTCTATCCCACATCCCACACTACTCTATCCCACATCCCACACTACTCTATCCCACATTCTACACTACCCTCTCCCGCACTACTCTATCATATGCTATTCTATCCCACATCCTACACTACTCTATCCTACATCCCACACTACTCTATCCCACACCTCACACTACTCTATCCCACACTACTCTATCCCACATCCCACACTACTCTATCCTTCACACTATCTCGCACTACTCTATCCCGCGCTATTTCTTCATACCTTTCTGATCTGTATTTCAGTGATGAGCGGCCATTATTTCTTTACCACCATATTTAAAAGTGTAAGGATAATGAAGTGATGACACTGTGATGGGAGTTTTAGCATTATTTCTCTCTCCCCTGCTTGATGCAGTGAGTCAGCTCGATCGCTCAGAACTGACTAGTCATCAGAATTATTTAACGGAATGGAAAATCTGCATTACCGTTACTTAAATCTCCATTAGGCACTCCATTACGTCCCTTAGACACTCCATTAGACACTCCATTAGAGACTGGCCGTGGGCCGTAACCTACACACCAGATTGTTAGTTAATGGTGAAGTACAGTGCAATCGCTCGGACTGAACACTGCGAATATACAACAACAACAAACCTAAAATAAATGACAATATAAAATATATGTAATAACAACGTGTAGAGCACAGGCATGCAGGTTTACCATTTCCTTTAACTCCCTTCCCATTGCGTCCTGCTCCTGCTCCAGGACCGAACCCTAACACACACCACCACACGGGTTTTATAACAACACAATCACATTTAATACCAATAAACTATGATGCCAGATTACTCGCCTAACTCATCATTTATGATAATCCCAAACACTACTCTATCCCTCATCCCAAACACTACTCTATACCACTACTTCTTTGCCTTTTGCTGTTTTTAATCTCTTGCCATTGTTTTTCTCCCTTTCTTCCTGCATTTATTTTTCTTCCTCACTCTTCTTGTCCTTTTTTCTTCCCCTTTCGTTTGCCTCACTTTTATTCTTTATTTTTCTTTGTATTTTTTCCTTTTTTCCTGTTTCATGTCTCTCTTTCTCTCCATTCCACACTTTTTTCTTTCTTTCTGCTTTGCTCACATTCCACTTTTCTTTCTTTCTTTCTTCTTTGCTTTGCTTTCTTGTGCTCTTTCCTGAATGTTTCAGTTCAGTTTTGTGAAGGTTTGGTGATTTCCCTCCTCAAATCAGTCATGTGTGCAGGAAAATCACCAAATTGTGCTACACTCCAATCACACAGGACTACACCTGTGTAAACACTGATCTATACATTCTCACACACAGACAGCAGAGCGTTACCGTTACTCAGAGCACCGTGTCCGGTTGGTACTCCTGGGGTTGGACCAATTCCTAAAGACCACAACAGCAGTTACCACTCACATCACTAACACATTTAACACAGCAGCATCACAGTCACACCTACAACATATCATTTCATCACACCTACATCATATTAAATACCGCAAATAACGCTTGCAAAAGTATGGGCAAGACCTCTGTAAAGGTGTAACAAACAAATGGTAGCATTTACATTGGATATTAAAGGGTTTATTTTATGGCCTGTGACATCAGTCATATATTTAATGTACATTTATAATGTGCAATTTGGACGCTTATGCAGTGCTGAGTGATGTCACACCCAGGGGTTGCGTTAATTGAGAATTTCACGTCATTTACCATCATTTAAAAGCAATGACGGAAAATTCTGAAGGCCATCCATCATTCTGATGGATACAGAATAAGGCATTCAGTCTAGATGTGCAGGGTATTGTTTGTTTTCTGCCACAGATTAAAATCATTCTAGCAGCATTATAGCAGCATTCAGCACCAGTACTGGAACTGCGCACTTCCATGTTTACGAACGCAGAAGCCTATGTAGTAGTGTTTCAAAACTTCAGGTGAGATAGCGAACAATGGCAGCAAATCACTTTAGCGAATCACTGCAGCGTCCCTTAACGCACAAATCATTCACACAAACATCCACATCATCCGACAGCGATGTTCTCGTGAGAAAGAAATGACTTTGTGTTATTCGTCTGGATGACGGTGAGCGTTTTTAACGTACATCTGTCGCATTTCAAAGAATCTGATTACTCCAAAACCACTGGCCATAAACGTCTAAAACACTGGGCTATACCCTTTCAGTAGTGTGAATGGACAGATGAAATGTATCTTTTGACAAAATCAGAAAATCCAGCACTGCAAAAAATGACATCTTAGCAAGTGAAAATATCTTGAATACAGTCAAATATATCTAGTATTTTCTATTACAAGATTACCATAAACCAAATATAAGATTATTAAACCTATTTCTAGCCTTTTTTCCCCTTTTACTAATTTAGGCTTGAATTAGGCTTGTTCTATTGACATAATTTTGCTCATTTTAAGCATTTATTTCTGAAAAGAAGCAAAATTATCTGCCAATATAATGAGATTGTATAGCTTAAAATGAGTAAAAAATTCTCAAAATAGCTTTAATAATCTTATATTTGGTTTGCTGTAATCTTATAATAGGAAATACTAGATAAATCTGAATATATCTGAGATATTTTCACTTGGTAAGGTGTCAGTTTTTGCACTGAGCAGTGTGTGGGGGATCAGCTCCTGCTACACACACCGACTCTGATTTACTGTAACACAAACTCTGCTCACTGGCCATAAAATATAACACGTAATCTCACGGCAAATGAGTATTTGTGTTCCGAGTTGGCGGGTTAAGTTCAAAAGTGATAATATGATTACACTAAATTTATGCTAGGAAAAAAGTTCTCTGTGTTGAGACTCGGCTTACGCAGCCCACACACCATTTCCGTATTAACTCCTCGTTTAACTCATCTCCGAATACGGCCAGATGATATTCATGTCATAAAGCAATTTAAAAATACATTCATTTGTTTTCTGATCATACGGGAAGCACTAGCCTTTTCTATTTCCCCTCCAAATCTGCGATATAGTACGATAAAGCATGATACGTATGTTTTGTCTTTATGATTACAAACGGTGCAAATATTCCACAAAGAACCTTAATATTAAAGCTCAGAGTCGTATAAATGAAAACAGAGGTGGAAACTGTTTACCATTGCCTTTCTGTCCCTGTACAATGGGCCATCCTCCTCCAACCCCATTACCTACACACACACACACACACACACATACACACACACACATTCACCAACAAGACATGGTTTGTATTGGGAGCCACAATGCACAGACGCACATTTTCACACAGATTATACACGAATATTTAATTATACTACACTATAATAATGCTGTTATTGTAGAAGAATGAAGAACAAAATGCAACGAAAAATGTAAGACAAACAGAAATGAACCAGAAAACACAATGTTCACAAGAGCGAAACATTTAGATGTGTGTTTCATTCATCCAAAAGAAATTTTCACTGCGAGAAATGAGCAGAAATGTGGATAATCAATTGAATATGTGAAAAGTAATACGAGTTACAGATCCCACAATCCCACAAGCACAAGTTACCCTGGGTGTAGATTTCATTTCGTCCGCCACCTGGTGACTGCTGATGGAATCCATGAAACCACAAGACCATGACTTTCAGCTCAAAGTACAGAAGGACCAAGAGAATAAACACATAGGACATCATAGAACCAGGACTTCTGACATCCTGTATTATGCAGAACAGACATATTAAGAACCATTTTTGTTCCCCAAGGAACAAAACAACGTTATGTCATAAACTTTTCACAGGATGTTCAAAATTTGTTTTCTTTCTAGACTAGTCTACCAATCCATCCAAATTTTGTATCAATGTAGAGCTGCTCCATCCAACACTCTTCAAAAATAAGAGTTCCTCAAGGGTTCCTTGGATTGATAAGGGTTCTTCATCAAGATTCTACTTGGAATCCTCTCAGACAGGGAAACATGTATGCTTCCAGGTTCTGGAGTGGAGCCTGTAGATGTTCAAAGCCAAGACTTTGGTCCTAACAGTTTGGCTTGTGATCTTCTCACCAAGAGTTTCAGCATGAGTAGGTCTTCCACCACTCGAGAGCCACAAATCTTCAAAGGCAACAAACTTGAGGTCCTCAAGTGTTCTTTGGATCATTCTTTGTTTCTGAATGTTCTACATAGCATTATCTCTGATAGGGAAAACCTCTGTTGTATGGTCCTGCATAGAACCTTTAAAGGTTCTCTCTGAGAGACAAACCAAATAATGCTTTAGGGTTTTAGGTGTAGATGTTGCTTCGTGAATCCATACAAGATCTTCTCACCGCTTCAGCATGTGTGCTTCCACCTGATCCCTCACAGCTCCAGAGCCCCTGGTTCAACCCTGAACTCGGGTTACCGTCCGTGTGGGTTTCCACCATGTTCTCTGGGTTCCTGCCACCTCCCACAAACATACCAGTAGATGGATTGACTCCAAAACTCTACAAGACCTGTGTATTCGTGCCTCACACCCAGTGTTCCTGGAGATCTTCCTTTGGAGATCTACAAATCTTTATGGTCCACAATTTTGAGCAACATAGAAGTTTTGATCCTCAAGTTGTTCAGGCATTGTGACATTACTAGCAAAGAAACTAATGAGGTGAAGCTCTCCAGCAGCTCAGTGTTAAGACTATTCTCATTTCAGGGTTTGATTACAACCACATTAAGCTTCTCTTTCTAACCACAAGGACAAACAGACCAAAAGCTCTCCAAATCATGACTCACAAACAGTCACTGAGTTAAAACAGAACCAAGACATTCAGAATCAGTGGTTCTTCCTCTGGAGATGATGGTACTCTGATTGTTCTTGACTTGAAGACTGAGAGAAAATGGAACCCAAGCAAGGTGGAACAAAGCAGAAAAAGAGATCCTGTTGAAATTGTAATGATCCCAGACCCAAGAAGGACAAAAAAAAAAAAGGAACAAATATTTTTAAATATCACCAAAATGGTCCAAAACTTTGGTCCTCAAGCCAAGACAACAGAATAATGTTTAGAGAGAATACATCCACAGTATGGAAGGTTTATAGTAGTAAGGAGTTTGTTGGTATCGTGGTGTCTTTAATTTTGCACAAACACAGGATGGAAATATAAAAATATTTCATGATTATGGTGATGTGAAGGAGGAGTGAGAACTTTACCAGCTTTAGACGGCTTTGTGCCCTGTCCATTGGGCCTGACCAATCCTGGCCCCAATCCTAAACATCACAACACCATTTTAGCCAAATGATTTGAGAACAGTTTGATTTTTGTTGTTTTCTCACTTTGACTATTGTAATGCATCGCTCTCAGGATGGCCTACAACTACAACAAACTACAACATGTTCATGATGCACAGTGAGGATATTAACACATAACCTTTAGAATTTACTCAAATTTTTAGTAGTAATTTATAAAGCTCGTAGCACTACAGCATCTCTGAATGAATGATAAACGGTGTTTTAAATTGTTTTTAATCGTTTATCATCTCGTGCTTCAGTTTCTCCATGTTCAATGCATTAAACTTAGAAAGACGTGATGCAGCTTTTTTTTTGTTTATTTTATTTTATTTTATGCCACAAAGATCTGTAACAAATCACTAATAAAATAATTAAAATAAATAATTACTTTTTATTTCATTTGTACCATTTTTTATTTAAAAAGTTTAATTTAAATGATATATTTTTATATTACATATTATTTTCTTTTTCTGCATCTACTATTATTTATTGCATTTTAATTATTTGTGTATTTTACTATTTTAGTTTTGATCTTTTGTTTCTTTCTCTTTTTTGAGCTGCATTTTAAATGAAAGAAAGGTGCTATATAAATAAAGCTTTTCTCAAAGTCACTTTCTAAAAGCATGCAAGTGACACATTTAAAAAAAAGGTGACATTAAGTACGCAAGAGAAATTCATACATGATGCATAAAGGAGATAAATGACGTAAAAGTCGTGCGAGTGTAGATTTACCGTTGCTTGTAAACTCTTGTCCAGGATGTGGCCCTTGTACTGCACCATATCCTGAATATCACAAACACGTAATACAATATTTTTTACATTACGATATTTACAACGAACTCATTGTCATGCTTTTGATGGAGTTTTTTCACGCTGCTTCTGAAAACAGAAGCACAGAAACACAGAAGACACACACAGGATGCTGTCATGCACTTCTGTGGAAAAAAAACATCACTGTGGTTTGGATTAAATGCTGAAGTGATGTGGCTTAAAAGACGAAGACACACTGATCCAACGTTCTCCAACAAACAACAGCGTGACCCGGTGGGAAACGTCTGTAGCGATAACACACAGGAACAACACAACAGTGCTTTTTATTTATTTTTTTTTTATCTGTTGTATGGAGAACGTTGGAAAGACTGGTGCCTGGGGTTCAGAGGAGGATCAAAGGCTTGTGCTTGAACAAAAAATGCAAATGTGAGTGTGATTCAAAAAGACACACACCTTTTTTTCCCCACACACACCTGCAGACAAAAGCGAGTGTCGGCTTCTGTTTAAACCAAGGTGATGTGATTTGTGATTGGAGGTGCTGCATGCAGTAAAAGCGAGGTGTGGTTAGGACTTTTTATAGACAAACATCACAGAGAAAAAGACCAGAGACAAAAAGGATGCATAGGCTTGCTTTTTTTTTTTTTTTTTTTTTACCCGGTTTGGAGGCTTTAGTGCCGCTTCCTGTAGGTGTGCCTCCTCCTGCAGCACCTACCGATGGCACACACAGGTACTGTTACCTACAAACACCATTTCTGAAGAATTGCAATGACCATACAGTGTGTACCATACGGAGAAAGATGGAGTTCCTTTCACACAGTGATATTTACTGTTTTTAACAAAGACTTTTCTTGTCTTTCACGGTGACTCTATAAAGTTTGCTCTGAGATCTTTGCAGAACGTACAAGTTCACAGGAAGCAATCGAGATGTGTATAAGCCGCACATTTATTCAACTGTGAACAAATTTATGAACAAATTTATGAACAAAAGCCAGTTTTAGACCGCAGTCTTCTAAGATTATTACTCAGGGCTGAATTCTATAACTATCCAAGTGTCAGATTACACGATGAAGATCCTCTAGCGATAGACCTGTAGATAAAAAAACTACTACGTTCTGCTTACGTCATCAAACAGCATGATCTGAAAAACTGCCTCACATAAACATAAACGTTCCTCAAAGAGAGCTTGAAGTAATAAGGAGATTTGATTCTGTCCATCTGCATGTTTCTTTTAACGCCATCACCACTACTGGATGTGTAGCTGAGTGTAGCTGACCTGTGAGTTTGCCATCGTCCTATTGGTGGATTTTAGACGAGCGTCGAAGTAGCGCTCACACTCTTGAGATTTTAATCAGAAATTTCTCACACTCATACGCAACGATAATAAAGTAATAAAGTCATTAACTCACCATGTGCAGCACCAGGATAAACACCAGCACCATAACCTTAAAAAAAAAAAAAAAAAAAAAAACCATGATTACGTTATCGAATGTGAGCGGGAAGTAAATAAATAAGCATGCATCCACAACGTTATGCCTGATCAAGTCTGGATTCTGGATTCTGATTGGTCAGAAGAAGAGCTCCAGTCTCAGCACTTTTAAACAGTCAGAGGTAAAGCTGTAATTTTAAGTTTTCTGAAATCTTCAGGACAGAGGAGTTTACGCTTCTTTGCGGTTTCTCTGTAACATGATGTAACAACCTGCGATTTTTTATTTTTGTCATTAATTTCAAGCGAGAGAGAAAAGAGAGGCTGGTGAGGGAATGACTGTTTATAGCTGCTTTAACGAAAGCGAACTTGTTTTGCAGATATTCTACAACATTAAATGTAACTAAAAAGTATAACATTTCATTTTTTAATGAATAAAAAAATCTTAATCACTGGCAAACTGCTGTATAAACCCTAATGTTATAGAAAATAATCAACTTTGGGGTGTACACATTAACAGTGTGAAATGTCAATTATGTCACAATGTGAGTTTTTTTTTTATTATAAGATTAATTGAGAAACTCCTGAACAAAACGATATTTAGGAAATATGTTTTTAAATGAGAGACAACACACTCACCTGGCTGATATCTGTAGCCATTAGTGTATCCTGGAAAAAAAAATCAGACAGTGAATTTAGAAATTTTGTCTGAAACCCTAAAAATGGACCAAGAAAACCCCTAAGTGCTCAAGTGCTCTCTCACCTCTCGCTCCCAGGCCATTCCCGAGTCCCAGTCCCACTCCTCTAGGGGTGGCACCTAGAAACAGCCGGACCAACAAGGTGCGTTTTTTTAAAGTTTGAAAGTGTACAGAATATGAAACATACTACACTAAACACTAGCATGCATACAGCGTCTGTTATATTTAATTTTTATTTTGACTACCGTATCCTCCCAGACCAGCTCCGTATCCTTGTTTCGGTCCTGCTCTGGACAAGTATATTAATCCTGATGTAAAACAACACAAATACATCATTCCTAATAAACATATTTCACTTGGACCTTCACCACCACCATCACGACAAGTTCAACGATGTCAACTCACCTCCAAGATAACGCCCAGCTGTGGAAAACAGAGAACATGGAGAACATTACACAGAGAAATAAACCAGTACAGCTTCACAAATAAGGCTCCTTTAAGGACTCAAAACCCTTACATGTGGCTTTTCCAGGCTTTCCTCCTGCATAGCCACGGCTCCCAGGAACACCAGCAACTAGAGGGAGGGCAAAAAATAATCAACAGGAAAAGAATTAATGAAGAGAAATTATTTACATAATAAATATGGCACAGAGAATAGGATCACTACACACACACACACACACCTCCAGGCTTTCCAGCAGGACCAGCACCACCGAGACCAGCACCTGAGGAGTAAGACACGAGGTTAATAAAGACAGGAAAGATACAATGACGCACAAAAAGGAAAATTTTCAATATTGGCCATAATCAGTGAGCAATTGGTGGTACTATAAGTACTAGAATAATGTGCACTACTGAGAAGTTCCCGTAATTATCCTGGTAATTATTTAAGCTGTTATCCCAAGAAATTTCCCAATAATTATTCCATATGCTTTGCAAGTAGTACAGTACTTATCCCACTTCTATAATTACCTCTATATTTAATATTAATAAAATTATCTTGTTAATTATCTCTGGGATAACTATCTGAGAAGGTAATTATTATTATTATTATTATTATTGTTATTATTATTATACTGGGACATCTCGGATAGTTATCCAAGAGATAATTAATGGAAAAACTACTGTTCTATTAGTTACCTCAGAAATTATCCCAATTATCTACTGGACTACTGGGATAATTACTGGAATAAGTACAAAAAAAAAAAAAAACTGAGATTACTCCTGTGATAATTGCTACGTATCAGAATAAAATATTGAGATCACTGAGGAGATAATTACTGGGATAACTACAGGGCAACTGAGAGAACTGCTGTGATCACTGCTGGTGTAACTACTGAGATAACTACTGATATAATTACTGATATAACTATTGAGATCACTACTGGAGTAAGTACTGAGATGGTTATTGGGATAAGTACTTGGATAAATACTGAGATAACTACAAAGATAATTACTGGGATAACTAGTGAGATAAATACTGAGATGATTACTGGAGTAAGTGCTGAAATAATTACTATAATAGCTATAGATAGCTACTGGGACAACTACTGGACTACTGAGATCATTACTAGGCTGACTACTGAGACAACTACTAAGAAATCTACTGAGGATTGCTAGGCTACCGAGATAACTACTGAGATAACTGCTTAGATTATAACTGAGATAATTACTGGAATATCTATTTAAACAACTACTGAGAGAACTACTAGGCTACTCAGATCATTACTGGAGTAAGTATTAAGATAATTACGGGCCTACTGAGAAAAACCACTGACATAATTACTGAGATAATGACTGAGATCACTACTGGAGTAAGTACTGAGATGGTTATTGGGATAAGTACTTGGATAAATACTGAGATAACTACAAAGATAATTACTGGGATAACTAGTGAGATAAATACTGAGATGATTACTGGAGTAAGTTCTGAAATAATTACTATAATAGCTATAGATAGCTACTGGGACAACTACTGGACTACTGAGATCATTACTGGAGTATGTACTGAGATCATTACTGGGCTAACTACTGAGACAACTACTAAGACAGCTACTGAGGACTGCTAGGCTACTGAGATAACTACTGAGACAATTACTAGTCTACTCAGATAATTACTGGAGCAAACATTAAAATAATTATGGGCCTACTGAGAATAATCACTGAGGTCATTACTGAGATCATTACTGCAGTAAGTACTGAGATGGTTATTGGGAAAAGTACTTAGATAAATACTGAGATAACTACTAAGATAATTACTGGGATAACTACTGAGATAACTACGAGATGATTACTGAAGTAAGTTCTGAAATAATACTGGATTACTGAGATCATTATTGGAGTAAGTACTGAGACAACAACTAAGACAGCTACTGAGAACTGCCAGGGTACTGAGATAACTACTGAGATAATTACTGGAATATCTACTTAGACAACTACTGAGAGAACTACTAGGCTACTCAGATCATTACCGGAGTAAGTATTAAGATAATTACGGGCCTACTCAGAATAATCACTGAGATAATTATTGGAATAATAACTCATGAGATCAATACTAGGATAATTATTCACATAATTAAAGATCTCTGATAAGTGAAGGCTTCTCAGTAGACACATTGATCTTTCCTCGTCACATAGAGACTTACCTCGTCCTGGGGCCAGTCTCCCCAGCACTCCAGCTTGACGTCCGACTCCTGGTTAAAACAGTTAAATGAGTTAGTTAGTTAATTGGTTAAACAAATGCCAGATGTACAGTAAGACTACAAGCGTTGAAGTGACTGGCTTGGTCTAGGGATTGAAATGTAAGACAGTCAGAGAGCAGACACCTCTGTAGACTCTGATGTCTAGATGTCCACACACAATCTTGAGCTACTAAGCAACAGAGAAATGAAAACGGTGCACGAGTGCATGTGATGTTTATTTTCTCCTCGACTCTGAGCATCGCGTGTCTCTCTCGTCATTGGGATGAAGGCGGTAGTTTTGGCGCTCAGTTTGACGGGGCCCGGGCTGCGTGCCGAGTCAGCACACGCCGGGAAACAGGCTGCCATTGATGCGCACAGACACTCAGACAAATGGATGGACTGTGTGTGTCGTGAGAGTCGGCTCTCGCGGCTGGTTGTCACATTTTGACCCGTTGTGCCTGCAGCCACATCACAGCAGGACATGAAAGACGTAATGAGGTTTTTACTGTGAAGTTGCGTCAGTTGGAAAGTGTCCGAATCACTGAGACGTGTTTACGAGTAATCCACTGCCAAAGGTCAGGGTTTTTTTTTTTTTCCTCTCCAAAATCTGACATAGAATTACTATCTGATTGAAGACTTTGTAAGATATCAAACTTCATTATTCCATGAATCATTAATGACATTTAAATTAAAAAACAACATATAAACATGATAAAGCACTCAAATTCCAGCTAAACTCACTAATAATTCTGATTTGAGAATAATGGGCGTGGCCTAATATTCGAATGAGCATGCTGTGATTGACAGCTCGCTGCCTGTGACTCCGCCTGGCCTGCAACATCACTCAAGCCACTAAATCAGGATTCAACTTCCACGTAGCGAGCACAAATTTATAGAGTTCTACAGTAGCTATGCTCGCTAGGTTAGCTTTCACTTGCTAAGTTAATTCTCTCTTTTCAAGATCAACTTTCAACTGCTCTCAACTGTTAATGTTCATTTATTAGATTAGCTTTCGCATGCTAGGTTATTTTTAGCTCACCGTGATAAAGCTATTGTTCACCAGATTAGCCTAAGTAATTAGCCACTTGCTTAGTCACTAGGTTAGTTTTAGCTCACTAGGTTAGCCTTCACTTAGCTAGATTAGCGTTCCTATGAAAGCTAGGTTAGCTTTTAGTGAGCAGGTAAACATATACTGTTTGGTTTAGCTTTTGCTTGCTAGGTTAGTTTTCTTTAGCTAGGTTAATCTTCACTTATTAGGTAAGAGCATTTGAAAATAGATTTATTGGCAGAAAACTAATCACCAAAAACAGAGATTTAATTCACAATAATCTGTTCATCATCACAGAATAAATCTTAAATTGCTGTGTTCAGTTTCTACTGAGAAAAATTTCACAACACTGTTAAATTACAACTGAAGTGAGCATTATTGTTATTATTATTATTATTATTATTATTATTATTATTATTAATTTATTACAGGTGTATTTGTATTATGAATCAGTTTTTCTTATAAAATAGAAAAAATAGATTAAAAATAGAATAAAATAGAAAAGGTAGATTTTGCATTCAGTTTGTATTTTTACTTTAACCATTCACAACACTTTATACAATATTTAATATATAAAATATTTTTAAATCAAATGTAGTGTTTTTATCATTTGCGGAGAATATTTTCTACTTTTTATTGGCCAAATCTTTAATCCTTAAACTCGACCTCCATTTTATCTTATTAGTTTGATTTATAAGCATTAATAATAATAATTATTATTATTATTATTATTATTGTTATTATTATTATTATTACATTTTGAACCATATACTTAAACACATTGTATAAAATACATTACATAAAACATTTAATAAAAAAAATATCAATATAGACAATTTACAATCCTTACAGGTTCTTCTATTGTCCCTCTGGGGAACTCTTAAAGGTTCTGTGTAGAACCTTACGACAGCAATGAACCCTTTCAGAAAGGGTTCCAACTAACAGAACCCTTAAAGAACCCTCGAGGAACTGATTATTTTTCTCTGAAGAGTGTTAACTGTTAAACTCCTGACAGGTTTCTTAAATATAAAGAGGAGTTTGTACTGCACACTTACCCGGTTAATACACACTTCTGGAAAAAAAAAAGGGTTATTCAAGGGTTCTTTAGATGTTCTTTTGAGGTTCTACATAGAACTTTAGGCACAACTAAGACTCTTTGTCGTGGATTGTCATTGTTTTAATAGTCTCTGTGATTTTTGTGTAAAATTGCTTACTGCACCTTTAAATAACTGTACAATTGAACACAGCAGCAAGAGCGAAATCTCCACGCTGTCTGATTACAGTACCAGGGTTCCTCAACGGTTCTTTGGATGGATGGATGGATGGATGGATGGGTGAAGGGATGGATGGATGAAAGGATCTAGCTTTCTAAAGAAAGAGCATTTTCTGAAAGGGAAATCACTTGTGGTATTTTTTTATAAAGAACCATTAAAGGTTTCCAAACTGAAAAGTTCTATTCGGTTAAATATAATTGTGTAGCGCTTTAGCCCACGAACCTCTCGTCCCAGTAACTCACTTTCTCTCCTCAGACCTTCTTCTCTCACAGCACTAATCTCAGAGTTTCTTAAAGCATGATAGATGATACACCTATATGTCAAATGTGTTCGCTTTCTGAAAATAAAGCTAGCATGATGGGAGATTTAGATTTAATGTTTAATGAGTATATTAAAGTCACCTTCAATGCAGTGAAAAGCCTGTTTTTAATTTAGTTTCATTTACTTACAAAATAACGCTGAGTAGCTAAAAAAATAATGAAATATTTTTTTTTATGAATTGAAAGTTATCAAGTGTTCAGTGTATTAACCAATCACGTAATGAAACCCTGAGCAGCATCATGTCATTAATGTCAAAACCTAAAACTATTATTCCTAATTATTTTAAAAGTTAAGGTTATTTATTTGGAGAATTATTTCCAACATCTAATCTGTAATTAATAAATAATTAAAGTACTTAATGCACGATTTACCTAAATTAATTATAATTTGATTTTTATCATTTGTCAGTGACACTATCCTTTCACGCTAATCTAAAAAAAAAAAAAACTTCTACCATTTTTTTTTCAAAGTTTATTTCCTTGTTTGTATAATCTCACTAGGAAGCGGCTGAGAAGATCTCTAACTTTATTTAATTATTTTTTTTTTACATAATCGTGCACCTTAACAAAAAACAAAAATATAAATTATTTCTAATTATTTCCATAAAAAACATTTCTATAACAATTTCCATTTTTGTTAAAGAGACGTATCTTAAGTATTTTTACAAATTTAATTCGTATTATATTACACTTAAATTGAAGTTTATATTACTTTTAAATCATACCATTATTATACTTTCATCATTATCTTATTGTTAAAAAAAGGCAACTTTCTAAAAACTAAAATGATGTTGTGACTTTTGCAGTTCCAAGTAACTTTGTAAAATGCATTTTTTTCTCTGCACAAGGAAGAGTTGTTAATCTCGCCTCTCTGATTTATTAAACCTCACACACTTTATCATTATTCACACCTCTGTTCATCTCTATCTGAGCAGGAAGAGTTCCTGCTTCACCGCATCTTACCTCCTTGTAAGGTGTGCTGCACCAGCCACAGCAGGAGTGACGTCTTCAGGAGCGCCCGAGCCAACATGGCAGCCAAGAGCCAGACAGACAGACAGATAGACGGACGGATGGATGGATGGATGGACAGACAGGTAAGCAGACTAACTTGAGGAACAGCACTAATGGTCTGTTGTGGTTTCTGTGTGCCCTTTAAATAATCCTGAGACTCCTGTGCCTTCCCTCCATTAAAGCCCTGCCTTCTACAACGCCATTGGGTACCAAGTAACCTGACCACCATGTCCACCTCTTCCTCTCCTCTTTATCCTCCTCCTCATCCTCCTCCTCTTCCTCCTCCTCCTCCTCCTCCTCCTCCTCCTCCTCCTCCATCAGGCCAGACCAGACATTCAGTCCTGCAACAGCAGCCACCATCATCACTCAGGTCTAGAAAACAGAGCAAAGAGATTACTGCTAAAAGTCTCATGTATGACTTTATATCATTTTATGTCTCAAGGTCTTCAGAGCTCAAACGCAAACATGCAATAATTCACAGATTCACAGGCCAAAAGGTCACCAAAGGTCACATGCACCATATCCTGAAGGCATGTGTACACAGCTTTCACTCTGGAAATCTACACACACTGATTTACAGCAGAAGCAAAGCGAATGAGTCGCGTTACAAAACGCTGACAGGAAGTGGTGAGACAAATCAAAGTTACCGTTTCCACCCCAAAGTTGATTATTTTCCTACAGCGGCACGTCCCTGAGTGTTTTATTCCTCTTATACCACAGCAGTTTGCCTACGATTATTCATTTCATATTTATTAAAGAAGGACACGTCGTGCTTCTTATCCATCATTAGTTACATTGAGTGAAATGAGTTAGTTCCTGCTGTCACTTACATTATAGCAGCTATAATCCGTCGTTCCTTCACCAGCCTCTCTCTGTTTTTTCTCTCTCTTCAAGCTAATAGGAGGAAAAAAATGCAGCTTGTTACATCACCCAGAAACAGCAAGATGTCAGAAAACAATGTTGGGGCTTTACTGTTACAAATCGCTGACACTGGAGACTCCTTCCGTATATGTATATAAACATCTTACACACATTTTTAATCTGTTTATGTGGAGCATGCGTTGTACACATCCCTGTGAATCAGCTGTTACTATAGAAACGATAATGTATTATAATGAACGTATACATTATTTATAAATAAACCTGTGATTAGCAGCTGCACTACTGTCAGAAATGCTGTTCCAGAAAATTACTCAACACCTTCTGACCAATCATAATCCAGAAAATTTCACTAATAACAACTGCATAAATCACATAACAGCTCCCTTTCCACTCACTGATAGTCATGTTAATAAAACGCCGTAACGTTTATGACTACACAGTCGCTGCAGATGACAGAACACGAGCTCGCACAAGTCGGCTTTTCATCCGCGCACCTCTGCGACAACGTCCCTCTATTGCTAAACTTTAAAAAGGCAATTTGTAAATAGCAGAAAGGAAGAATACAACTCAGCAGGATGTGAGACACAAACCGTTCCACATTAATCACCATTAAAGCTTGTTTTTTTTTCGCAGGAGGACAGAAACTTCCCTAAATGAAGTCATATTTAAAGAGCAATCTGTGGCTTCCTCGCTTTTTTTTCAATGGTGATTTTGGACCGTTTAACCACACTATTCTATTATTCTACATGGTTTTACTTTTGTAAGAGATGCAAAGCGATTCCAAAACAAGCCTTATTAATCGCACAGAACCAGACGGTGTGTTTGGGGTCTTTCTTTCTTTTTTTTTTTTTTAATGATGTAAATATGAGTTGTTTATTACAACTGTACTTCCCTCCACCTCTCTCTTTCTCGTTCCCTCTTTATCCTTCTTTCAGCACTCCACCTGCCACGGGCCGCCTTCGGAGAAAGAAATATTCCCATACAGCAAGATGTTTATATATATATATATATATATATATATATATATACATACACGAGGTTGCTTTAAAAAAATAGTAGTTTGGAGAAAAATCAAATGTTCCCCTTTTATGCTAAATGCAGTCGATTAAAACTCTGAACTCTGACTTCATTCCACACTGACATGGCAGTTTAACTTAACAGAAATATGTGAGACTTTCACATATCTAAGACAACAAAACAATTAAAACAAAACAATTTTTAAAATCTAAGATTAATTCTAGCTATAAGAGACAAAAGAAAAACTAAGAAAAAGAAAAAGGGCTGAGGGATATACATCCTAACTATTGTAATATCACAATCATAGAAGACATTTTCAGAATAGATAAAACATATCATGATATTTAGGTTTGCTAACAAAGTGTCAGCAAAAGAGTACTGCCGAAAAAATCTATAATTATTGGCACCCTTCATAATAAGGAGCAAAAATGATGCATGTATAAAAATAAATAAATGTATCAAACACACACATCAGCACAAATCAGTCATTCAAAAATCATTCTCAACAGAAGACCTAAATTAATAATCAGAAATATTGCAAGATTGTGGCCTACGTTATCTTTTTCTGTGGCTGAAAAGTTGATCAATACTTTTGTTTTCTCTCGTATTGATTACTGCAATGTGCTCCTGGCTGGGGTCTCTAAGTCTACGATAAACAAACTGCAGTATGTACAATATTCTGCAGCTAGAATCCTGACAAGGACCAGGACAAGTGATCACATCACTCCTATTTTGGAGTCCTTGCACTGGCTCCCTGTCAGGTTTCGTGCTCCCCAGTATTTAACCGAGTTTTTAACCTATTACACCCCAAAACGTGATCTCTGCTCCTCCAACTCTGGTCTTTTAACTGTCCCTCAGACTCTTTTGCGTACTATGGGTGATAGGGCCTTCTCTTCTTACGCTCCAAAACTGTGGAACTCCCTTCCATCTGATCTTAGAGAAGCCCAATCTCTTAGTACATTTAAATCTTCTCTTAAAACTTATTTTTTTAGGATTGCTTTTATTTGATTACTTTGTTTGGTTATTAAATTATTGTTATTACTATTACTGTTATTGTTATATACTCTTATGTAAAGCGCCTTGAGAGGCCTTTTTAAAGGCGCTATATAAAATAAAGTTTTTTATTATTATTATTATTTTATATTTATTTATAAAACATATAATAAGCACACTGACACTCAACACACACACACACACACACACACTGAGGATAATTGTGAAGGAGGGGAAAAAAATACCAAAAGATTACCATTTTAGAAAGGCACACTTTAGCTGATTTTTGTGGTTGTGGTTGACTTTTAAATGCTGTTCGGCGCTAAAGAAGCTCCTCATGAGAACATCACATTCCTCATGAGAAATTCACCAAGCATCATTTGGAGCTACAAGTGGAGTCGCGTGTTTGCGGTCAGATGAGACCATAACCAAACATTTTGTTCATGAACGCTGTCAGCATGTTTGGTGTAAAAAGGAAAGTGAATGTGAGGAAAAGCACCTGCACAGCCACTGTGAAAAGTGGAGGTGGATTTTGAGCTGTTTTGTGGTTCTTCAGGAACTCTACTAAGTACTAGGACATTTCAGCCAAAATCCTGGTTGCCTCTGCCAGGAGGTTAACCCTTGGCCGTAGATCGAGGTTTCAACAAGAAGATGAGCTAAACATGTTTAAAAAAATGAAACAATGTTTGAACTTATGAAGTGTTTCCATGAAGGGTGCCAATAATTCTGAAGGACACGGTTTTAAATTACATTCTTATCCTTTCTATTATTTTAGCGACTGATTATTTGTTAATTGTTAAAATAATAAAAATGCTAAGCATGTAATTCAAACCATATGCTATGCCCTATAAAATTATTGGCACCCTTTTCAGAAACAAATGATGTGATTTTTTGCAATATCAATATCGTAATTACAACTTAAACACAACTTCAAACTTTGGAAGGTGGAACCTAGTGGGCGGAGCCAATACAGCAGACTCGCACCAAACTACTCCATTAAGGTCACATGTTGTGTATCTGTCCTGTACATGTGCTATGTGCAGGTGTTATGTGCTCAAAACACAGAGTGGTTCAGGGACGATGGGGAAAAACCACAAAGCTGATGCCAGAAACACAGACGAGCAAACAAACGTGCACGCTCTCCGTCCCTCCAGACCGTAGCTTATGGGAAACAGTCTAATGTTTCTAAAGTTTCTGCGCACTTAAATGAACACCCAGACTCCAACCACAAACCACCCAGAAGGACTGGCACTGAAAAAATACACAGAGCCAGCCACGGGGTGAAGCCTGAGGCCTGCGTGTGGAGGCTGTTAATGGGCAGATGTGGCGTTTCTAAATATCCCACACACACGCTTACACACAGTCTGAGGGAGGCCGAGAGAACCGTGCTGAGGTTAAATAAACTCCAGCACGCTGGCGTTCTCAGCACACATATAATATATACTATATATGTCTGTGTGGATGTATGCAAATAATATTGTTACGGGTTCTAGTGGAGATTTTGGCATTCCAACATTTCCACACATGTGTGTGTGTGTGTTATATAACCACATATAGGTGTGTATCGTCACCTGGATCACAGCTGTGGTCGTGATGCGATGGCGCTCTGCTTAAAGGAGTGCAGAGAAAATGTTGACAGAACACCATATCTCACAAACGCTTTATCTCTCTCTCTCTCTCTCTCTCTCTCTCTCGCTTTCTCTACAGTAACAAGCTGACGATAAACTCAATTCAAAAGAGCACAAAATTAGGTGTTGACTATTTTTTTTCCACCAGCAGGTTTATATTAATGCACTTGTTCTAATACGTTATCGTTTCTATGGACGATTTCTATGGTAATCGTCGATATGGTGACGTTTTCTTTTAACATTTATGGAAGGAGTCTCCAGTGTCAGTGCTTTGTAAAAGTTGGAGGTAAAGCTGTAACTTTTCCTTCATCTTTAGGACAGGTGAGTTTACGCTTTGTGATGACAAGCTGTGTTTTAATTTTTTTGTCCTATGAACTTTAAGAGAGAGAAAAAAAGAGATGGTGGTGAGGGAACCACTGGTTAGAGCTGCTATAATGTAAGAACAGGAACTAGCTCTTTATCAGATGTTCCACAACATTACCGTCTCTAATAAATAAATCAAAATGTAATTACAATCTGTAGAATCTGTCGATCACAAAAGGGTCTTCTTTTTTAGGTTTCTTCTTTTTTTTTTTTTTTACACAGGAAGGGGTTTGAGCTTTAGAACATAGTCTGGAAGATATTCAGTAAATAAGGCCAGCCAGTTCATTAGAAATGAGGCAGATATACACAGTGGCGTCACTTTAGGACCTGAGAGGGTTAGTAAGGACAGAGGGGCTGCTGGAGACTCGGAGCCGCTGCCAGACGAAGGGGGGCTTCCAGACACGAGCCGAGGCCAAAACATACCCAATACATTTATACAGAGAAGCAGCGAACGAGAAAAATGACCCAGAATGGAAAAATGACTCAAAGAGAGCGAGTAGGGAGTAATGTGTGTTTTGCGTGTGTGTGTGTGTGTGTGTGTGTGAGAGAGAGAGAGAGAGAGGGGGAGAGAGAGAGAGAGAGAGAGAGAGAGAGAGAGAGGGACATATTAGCTCAACTAACACAAGAATGTGAAACTCATGAGAAGAGCTTAAGAGAAGGAGGTGAATATTACTCACACAGAGGTTGATTTGTAATTACATTAAAACCACTGTGCTGCTGATTGCTTTATTCTGATTGGTCCAAAAATAAAACATGCTATTTTAACAAAGAAAAATCATTGATACAGTGAAGCTTTCTGTAAGGAAAAGCCAGGAGCTTTGAGATAAATGTCCTAAATTAGATCAGACAAACATTCATTTGTACCGAAGTGATGAATATGTGAAACATGGTGGTGGTAGTGTCATGGATTTCTTGTCCCCGGAAGTGAACAGTAGAGACCTGACAGAAAACAAGTACTGATCGGTTTCTGAATTTCCAGGATTTTTGGAACACTGCACTGTGGAACTGTGTAATAAAATGTGTAATAATACCCATATGTTATTTCTGTTGACATAAGACATATTATGACACTTCCTGTGCTGATATTACTGTTCATTACCAAGTCATAACAGCTGACTCAGCTTTACTCGCTCAGTGTATGCTGAGTCATTTCAAGGTAATAATGCGACATGGTATGACAAGCATGATTAATTGTAAAATTTGTGACGCTTATAAAACTGTAAAAACTCAGCATGCGGTGGTTATAACACTGTGACGTCGTAAAAGTCAAGACATTGACCATCATTACACTGTAATAACACCATTATGTACTGTATATTCCCACTGATGTAAGTAAACTGTTTCATTTTTCTGCATATTAAATTTTTGATGAATGCTTATAACAATATAACGAAGTCTTAATGACAAAGTTATGCACTGTAAATATTTTCTCTGACTCAAGCTACAAAGTCAGCGGACATGACACTGTGTCACACTTATGTCAACTGATTCAGGTCTTATATCAATCACTTAGACATGACGACTAACAAAAGCAGTCTGACGTCTGTTGGAAAAAGTTTGTGTGCGTTATATGTGCGTTTAGGTTTTGTGTAGCTCTATAAACACTACAATACCTACATTGACCCTTGCAGCCTTTATGTCAGCTGACATCAGTTGGAAAAAGTTTGTCAGCTGATGTAGGTTTTAAAGAAAGTGTAATAGCCAAAATGTGACAAGTGAAATGGATTGTGCGCCAGGAAAATGTATCGAGATACATCACAAAATTCATCAAGATCCTCTAGATTTGTGTTTCTCGAAGCAAAAGTGTTCTCAGTAGGCCAGACTATAGAGGCAAAATAATGTCACTGCTCAAACACTTGCTCTGTTTAAACTCTAAATCTGTTCAGTAAGCTCTGTGCTAACACACATTCCACCTTGGCTCTGCTCTGATTACTCGAGATGTGCAAATGGAAGATTCCTGCGCTCGGTCCTATCCGCCCTGCCGATGGCGTCCAGCGCCCCACTGGCACACTCAGACAGGGACAATATTGGTGATGGATTGTTCCATGTCAAAGATTTGCCCGGGCGTCTAGGACCAAAAAAAAGGCCCACGCCAAAAACACACAGTGTATCTGTCCAACAAAGAACAGAGACAGGAGGAAAGGGAAGTGCTCAGTCCTCCGCTGCACAGACCGCGCTTTCAGGTTTTACATCTCGGCTTGCGCCGCCGCTCAGGTCCCGGGTTAAACCCCATGCTGGCTCTCGTCCTTCATTAGCTGTTTATTTTGTGGTTGAGTCAGTGTTCTGTGTGGGTCACACAGTAGTGCTCTGTTTCTCTCAGACTTCCTGCTGGAAAACAATCATCTGCTGTAACACACAGGAGCCTGAGGACGTTTACGCTGATGCTATTTTCATTATTATTCACTATACAGCTACACAGTGCTGCTCTGACTGTAGCGCAGCCACAAAATACATGTTTATATTAATGCACACGTTCTAATACGTTATTGTTTCTATAGTAATCTCCACATAAATGTGTGTGTAGTCACTGATCCAGTGTCAGCACTTGTGTAACAGACTGAGGTAAAGCTGTAACTTTTTCGACAGGACAGAGGAGTTTACACTTCATGGTTTCTCTGTAATATGTGTTTTTTTGTCTTCAAAAAAGAGAGAAAAAGAGAGAGAGAGGCTGGTGAGGGATCGACTGTTTATAGCTGTTATAATGCAAGTGAGAACAGGAAGTGACTCATTTGACGAACATTAAATGTAACTATAAAAGAATAGAAAGTATGACGTTTCATTCTTACATTAAGAAAAAATTGTAATCGTTGGCAAACTGCTGTGGTGTAAGAGGAATAAAACACACAGGGATGTGCTGTTAGGAAATTTGCATCACTGATTATTTTCCTATAACAAAATGCCATGCTTATGTATACTATAAGTGTGTATACTGTATGTGCATGAAGGAAGTTTGTTGGAGAAATATGATGACAGAACCGCTTTCATTTTCTCAGAACTGAGGAAAGTGAATGTATATTAGACTGAGGGGAAAAAAGAGGAAATGTAAAGAGATGAAAGGTGTGTGTGTGTGTGTGTGTGTTGGATGACATCTATAAAGGAGTGTCCATCCTGAGTAGTGTGCTTTTACAAAACCCCCTTTCCGTGAGTGTGTGTTTTGATGAGCGAGTGTACACACACTAAGACAGCGCTGCTGCCCGTAATAACATCGAGCCAGACGTCCAGACGAGCAGCTGCTGTTACAGACCGAAACCCCTCGCACCTCCACGCCTGTTTGATTTGCAGCACAGGATCATGGGAGAATTTTCATGCAGCAAGGACGATAATGCACGAAGCAACACATTCACACTTCGGACTCCCGCAGTCACACACACTAATCACACTACACACTAAACAGCGTGAAAAACACTCAAGCTTTTTGCACGTGCATCAATAATGTGATATACAGTGTGAAACAAAAGGCTTTAACTTTTAACACAAACACACACACGTCGTCTCTAACATGTCCTGGCTCATTCCACGATTGTGGCGACGTTTGTGTTGCACTGATATTACATTTACCGATCCGTACGTAAAGTAAGAGACATTGTACAACAACAACATTTGTGCGTGTTTCAGATAAGTGTCTATACAGTATATACAGACTTATGGTTTATTTCCAGTTTGCATTTAAACACTACACATAAACCTAGAAAGATTTTGGTCTCATTACAACATACAAACTATTTCTATACAGTCAAAGAAGACGAACGTCCTCCTGCCTTGTTTATCCTCCTCTCCGCCTTCACTCTGTTCCCTGTTCATCTCTCGTGCGCAATCATTCTCTCGCTCCTGCACCTTCCTGAGATATAACTCTAATCCTTCGTCTCATCTTCCTCAGTGTTGTTCACTAAATCAAGCCTGTGAGACGTATGCAATCTCCACTTTCCTGGAATTTTCAAGTGAATCATCAATAACAGACATATAACATCTTCCCACTACACCCGTAAGGAAAATATTCATCACGCACCGGCTTTGTTTTATTTTCCCCACAGCTGCAGGTGATAAAGGAACATCGCTTGACATCACGCGGTGCGTAAAGGGCACTGTGCGCCGTGTGAGTAAATGCAGGAGTGGAAAAGTCTAGCCATGCGTTCCCACACCGTTACATTTAAAGCTAAATGCTGTGGCTAAAAGTGGGAAACACACCTGGGCTGAAAGAGTGAACTTGGGTCAAAACAGGAAGAGAGAAAGCTGGCAAGCTGGAGAGCAGGAGAAATATGGACACAATATACCTGTGGAGTGTTAGCGTGATTTACTGTCTGCTATAACGCCAAGTCATGCAAAACATACACAGAATTTATACTGTTCATTTACAATAAGGATTAAATGACTAACAGTAGCCACGGGAAGTTGTTGGTTTACTGCGTTGTGGTTTTCCATCGTGAGCTGGAATGTTTTTCCAACGAACAGAGCATGTGTAGCGCTGGAGACGAAGAATGAACGTTTTCCTCGACCGGCAGGAAAGAGGAACTCGAATCACTGTTGATTAATTTTCTAGAACAGCAGCCCTGACAGTAGTGCAGCTGCAAATCACGGGTTTATTTTTATAGGTTTATAATTAACACGCTCGTTCTAATACGTTACCGTTTCTATAGTAACAGCTCGTTCACAGACGCTCCGCTAATAATAAAATGATTAAAATCCGCATGTGTAACTGCTGATCTTTGATCTTGAACATTTATGGAATGAGTCTCCAGTGTCAGAGATAAAGCTGTAACTAAGCTTTTCGACATTTTCAGGACAGAGGAGTTTGTTCTTTCCGGTTTCTCTGTAACATGACAAGCTGAGCTTTTTTGTGTTTGGTCTTTGCAACATTCCACAACATTAAATTTAACCATAAACAGTAAAATGTACGATTTATATTTACGTTAAATGACAAGACTAGAGCTCAGCTCCGCCCCCTTGAGGCCCAGACTTATTCAGGTCAGGAACGATGGATGTTTGCTGGAGAAATATGACGACATAACTGCATTCGGTTTGTTTGTTTTTTTCAGAACTGATGAAAGTGAATGTATATTAGACTGAGGGGAAAAAAGAGAAAATGTAAAGAGATGAAAGGCGTGCGTGTGTGTGTGTGTGTGTGTGTTGGATGACGTCTATTCGGGAATGTCCATCCTGAGTAGTGTGCTTTTACAAAAAAAAACCTTTCCGTGAGTGTGTGTTTTGATGAGCGAGTGTACACACATTAAGACAGCGCTGCTGCCCGTAATAACATCGAGCCAGACGTCCAGACGAGCAGCTGCTGTTACAGACCGAAACCCCTCGCACCTCCACGCCTGTTTGATTTGCAGCACAGGATCATGGGAGAATTTTCATGCTACACGGACGATAATGCACGAAGCAACACATTCACACTTTGGACTCCCGCAGTCACACACACTAATCACACTACACACTAAACAGCGTGAAAAACACTCAAGCTTTTTGCACGTGCATCAATAATGTGATATACAGTGTGAAACAAAAGGCTTTCACTGTAACACAAACACACACACGTCGTCTCTAACATGTCCTGGCTCATTCCACGATTGTGGCGACGTTTGCGCGCACTGATATTACATTTACCGATCCGTACGTAAACTAAGAGACATTGTAAACACAGGTTTCCTTCACAACAACTTTTGTGCATGTTTCAGATAAATCATTAAAACATCCACAGCTTTTATAGTGTCCCAGGTCACTATAACTACACTTTACTTTCAAATATAATCATTAAAACACTTTGGCGTTTATGAGTGAACGTGTTTAACATCTTGCTCTTAAAACATCCTTTTCCACAAGTCCTCGATTATAGTTTATGGATTAGTTATATTTTATGTACATTTTAATTCACTAACTTGACCCACATTCACCTCTATGAAATATGTGGACTATTTCACAAGTGACAAGTCGAATGTTCAACAGGATGTTACATCCTTTTTTGTTTATTTTCAGTGATATTAGGATACAGACTGACGATCTCACTGTTAAAATACAACCCTGTTAAAGATGGAAAACAAATTATTAATTTACAAATTGTAAGTAAATCATTAGAATGTCCTTAACGTCCTCATGACATTAGCATGCATGCTAGTTAACCACATTTTGTGTATTTGCTAATTCTTCACGTAAAAACCTCAACCCTGTTACTCATTTAAGAACAAAATGCAGCAAAGAAACAGTTAAGAAAAATGAGATTGTTGCCTGAGATCTAAGAATGTATCTCAGAAAATTTAACCAGAGTTTAATTTATAAATTATTGTAAAAAAAAAAACAAAAAAAAAAAAACACACATATTAGTGTATTAGTATTAGTGCTAAACCACACCGCAATCATGGAATCACCCTTGTAATATTTCAAACTGGCAGCTTTTATATGGCTCAATATCAAATAATTTTTAATACCACAGAGTCCTTTGTGTATTTAATGCATGCTACTGAAAGGACGCATTGAACCCGAGCAGCAGACTGGAAGAAATAAATAATCTGAAATAAACATTAAATTAAACAGAGAGTCAAAATGACTAACCACAAATGTACAAAACAAGGGAGGGGGATGTGTCATGCTTGGCAAAATGCACATCTACTCAACAACAACAACAAAAAAAAACTTTCCACAAGCTCAGTTTGTTTTAAAGAAAATAAAATGGGAGGAGTAAGCAGTTTCTAGTGCTCCGAGCGCTTTAGAGTCTGAACGGCTGCTTTGTTTTTGGATGCAAGAACAAGTTTCTGTGTGTGTGTTGTTTGGATTCTGATTGCAAAGGGATTAGCAATACACACACACACACACACACAGACACACACACACACACACACACACACACACAGACACACACACGGCCTGCTCACAGCGAGGGCATTACACATGCTGTTGGAAAAAACATTACTGGAGCCACTCTTATTGGAGAACTGATGATTGATTAATCCAAAAGACAAATCTGGCATCACGGTAGTTGGTTGCCAAGCAACCCAGCATCATGGACCCATGTGGGGACTCAACTGATAATTATCATAATTATAAAAATAATTCCACAAAGGCTTTGTTTTTATTGGTCTTTGCTGCCAGTGGACGAGGCCTAGCTGTGCTTTCGCTACACGTTAGATAACGTTGGCCCATTTAAAGGAACAAAGGAAGTGGTGGCTCAAGTGGTTAAAACATTGCACTACTGCTCAGAAGGTCATGAGTTCAAATCGAAATTCAGAGTATTAGCTTAAAGTCAGACAACATGATACATGTGTAGAAAACAATCTAACCTCAACAGAAAAGCAGTTAGAATGTTTCGCTCCAATCCAACAGACTGAACTAATGTCAATAATTTCCTCTTCAAAATCCTCAACTTATGTACTAGATCCCTTTTTCTCCTTAAACAAATACTACTCAGTGTACACATAAGTGTGGAGGTCCAAGCGCAGGGTTTATTGAAAAACATGAAAAGCACATAACTCAATCAGTAAACAGTCCAATACGTCAAACAAATCCAAAGAAGCAAGCTTAAACTCCACGATAACAAACACAGACCAAAATCCAAGTACCAAGAAATCTACAAAGAGAAACAAATGACTCAGAAATGCAAAACAGAAACGCAAGACTTCGCGAGGTGTGAAAATCCCTTTAGTGTCTCAGAATGAGGAAGTGATAGATTACAGATGGGCGAGGTAATGGGGACCTCTGGTGGTGTGGCGTGGAATTGTCACGCGAGTCTGTGGCACTCAGACCTTTGACCTCCGTTAAAAATAACAAACAGCGGTCTGAGTATAATGAAATATTTCGCTTAGCATTCCCTTACCTATGTACCTAAAATCCTTTAAACTAGCCGTTATTAAATTGGATTAAAAACCCTGATCTCGACCCCTGACAGCTGTCTAAATATAGGCCAAAATCAAACCTCCCCCTTTACCTCCAAGATCCTAGAAAACATCTTGTTGTAGCACAGCAGCTATGTTCATACTAGCACAGGAATCATGGTAATGAAATCTCTGTAAGGCCTCATTACAGTTCCGAGAAAGCGCTGGTTAAAGTAATAAATGACTGAATGCTGGATTCAGATCAGGGTTCTGCTTACGCTTCACAGACAGTTTTATCAAAGAGAAAATGTTTTGACGCTCAACACTGGATTTTAAACAGATGCACCGTTTTACTGGATTGCAATTAAGTAAGTATGTCAATCAAAAGAGGGGGCGGGGCTTAACACAATAATCATGTTCTTCATGTATAAAGGCAGCTTTCAGCTTGCTAAACTGATCCAGAAATGGAAATTGCCAGCATCTGATGAGGTAAGGAAACTTTCAAGATGTTTGTCAGTGAATTTCTGAATATAAATAAAACCTTGTTTGTTCAGTTCAAGACTGCATTGGAACTCTTTAATGAGAACTACACTCCAATTTAAGCTCCAGGACGTTTCCCGCTGGACAGGTTTGGTCTCACACACTCACAGTCCAGCACTTGGTGATTTTCCTGCTGCTGTAATGAACAACTCAGTTAATGATGAGGTGTAATGGCCGAGTCCATGAAGGAAAATCACCAAACGGTCCTGGAATGTGGACAGGATCTGAGCTGAACACGGCGAGCAGCCCGGCTGCACCGTTCACAAGCCGGTCTCAGACAATTAAACAGAGCCAGGACTGCAGCAGGGCCGCAAATATACAGCACTGACAAATAAACATCCAAATTTATGCCTTTCACACTTTCCTGTAATAATAAAGAACACAAGACGAGTATGAGGCACATGTTACTTAAAAGGTCTCGTGATGGCACACAGTGTTATGTCTCAAGTGCATGTACAGGTGTGGAAAAGATCCACTCCGTGTAGGGTTGAGTGCAAATGTTTGCGCACCCTCACTTCATCAATCGTGGTATTTAATGTGAGTTTGGTTTTACGGTCATTAAAAAATCTTTTCTTTATATATAATTAACAGAGATGCCTCAATATATTCTTTCAGATGGATGTTTTTGATGCCAATTTCAGTATCAAAGTGAGTAGAGTTAATCAATCAGGGGCTTCACGGGACATTTTATTCAGCTCTGTTTACGTTGGTTGTATAAACTGTTATCGGACTTTGGGATCAGAACATCTTTACAGATACAAGCAAATAAGCACAGTACCAGCATCGATGTACTCCTAATAATTATGTTATATATTTCTATTGCATTTTGTTATATAAAAGTGGACTTTTGTATTCCCTTAAGGAATGTTTAAGGTCTCCTGCTGTTTTTTTTTTGGATTTTTGCAAATCTCTTTGGTAGTGTATTTGTTTTTTCTTTCCTTTTCCTCCCTTTAGTCTTGTCATACTGCGGGAAAACAGTCTTCCTAAACACTCTGATATCTTTGCATCCCCTTCTCCAGATCGGGAAAAGAGTAACAATTTCTTGCTTTAAATAAGCGTTAAAGTGAACATTAGACACAATAATAAGGTGAATACATTAGCTAGAGTGTTTTACAGGGTGTGTTAAATTGTTTTTGCTTTTGAGGTTGATTTTAAACTGTATGATTCAACCAGAAAACATCAATAAATGATCTCTGGAATGTTTCTGTAGATGAAACATAAATAATAATAATGCTATATAGTTTACACACAGAAACTATGGGGGCACAAACTTTTGCACTCCACTGGATTATTAACAGAAGTACACAATGGGCTGTACTTGAAGCTAAGCAGGGAATAATTCAGCACTTGTTCTGCAGCTGGAAACCCAAGACCGGTTCCACCCTGCATCAGAACCCCAGGAACACATGGAGGAAATTCTTTTTAAAAGGGAATTACAGAAATTTGACTAAAAGCAGGTTTATTAAAGCAGACTGACTCCTGTTCTTAATCAAATGTTTATAAAAAAATCCTTTGTGCTATTAAAATCATTTACCAGGAGCAGGATGAAGACAAGTTTATTTCGTGTCCTTGTCGCCACCTTGTGGCAGGATGGAGAATTGCACCCAGTGATTCAGGTAGCGATTCTGAGTCGACTCACCTCGTCACGGATCGGTTCCGTTTCCTTGGTTACGCGAACCTTGGTCGTGCTCGCGATAGGATTGTGGGTAGCGTAGTTAAATTTTACTTCACACACACACACACACACACACACAAAAAAAACATTTAATAAAATTTACGATAAAAATAACACTCGCTACGACTGAATACGAAAGGCATTTTTTACTTCCTGATTTTGGCTGTTCTCGTGACGTCTCAGATAAGGGGCGGGGCTAACAGAAGTGAATCAGAGGAATCGGCTCAGCTCACCAATAAGAGTCGACTCCTTCGGCTCCCAAACGGCTCATTCTCACTTTTATTCCCTTAAAGTGTTCAAAACTCTCACTCTATTCTCTGATTAAGAGCATAATATTACACTCTGCATTGTGCTTGCTCTAAAAATCTATTTAAATAAACCTAAATATCTGGCACCTTGCTTTGTTTTACTTTCCCAAACGCACTAAGCATTCATGCATTAATATATTAACTTTTATTAACTGTCAAATTCAGTGATTCTTGTCCTTTTGTCCTGAAGTTCACATCCCCTGTACGCTACAGTACACTAAACATCACTCTAACGAGCGGTGGGGAAGTCAGATCCTCATGCTACCTCATTCACACACACACACACACACACACACACACACACACACACACGAGTCAAACTCGACTGACTCTGAATCATTAAAGGACAAGAAGAACACTTCTCAGAGAGGCTGCAACATTGGTACTGGTCACTCCCTGCATGTGATAATCTCTCGTATTCTTCACATGTCTGAGATATGGGGTGAGGTGGCAAGACGGAAGCCCCTTCTCAAGAAAAACAACATCATAAAAGCCTAAAATCACCCCAAACCATGTGGCAAAATGTGTTCTGATCTGAGTAATCCAAGGTAGAACATTTTGGGCATAATTCTAAAAGAAATATTTGGTTTAAAATCAAGACAGCTTATCACCCAAAGAACACCATACCCACGGTGAAGCATGGTGGTGGCAGCATCATGCTATAGTTCTGCTTCTCTTCAGCTGGGACTGGGCGTCTAGTCAGGATAGAAGGAATCAAGGAGAGCTCCAAAACCCAATCTATTTTGGCTCAAAACCTGCAGGACTCCGTTAGTCAGCTGAAGATGAAGAAAAAATCCATCTTTCCAGAACGATAATGAGCCAAAGCACAAATCCAAGTCAACAAAGGAACAGCTTCAGAAGGAGAAGATCAAAGTTTTGGAATGACCGAGTCAGAAACCAGGTCAACATCCTTTCCAAAACCTGTGGAATGACAGGAAGAGGTGCACAGGAGATCCGCTCGCTTCTCAAAAACACGAAAACACCAAGCGCTGTATTACAAGCAAACAGTGACTGAAGTATTAGTTAAAGGGTGTGAACACTTATGCAACCAATTTATTCTAAGTTTTCTCTTTTCTTTTCTTTTTTTTTTTTTTAAATCGTTCCTATTTGTCTTTCACTTGAACGTTGTTGGTTGCTTTATCACATTAAAGGTGGAAAAAGATCTGACATGATTTATCTTAGTTTCATTTTTTATTATTATTATTTTTTTTTTAAATCACAAGAACCTACGATTTTAACGGGATGCACAAACTTTTTATATCCACTGCTGCTGCACAGCGCCACCTCAGGACGAGTGAACCGTTACACACTTGATGTCATGTAATCAACATGTTTAACTGTAAATTCGTGCGTTCACACACACACACACACACACACACACACACACACACACACACACACTCCCAGGGGGTTCATTTTGTATGTGTACAATGTATAAAACTTTTACACCACAGTGTCAACAAAACTAGAGTGTTTCAGAAAGATTCATTTTATATTTTCACTTCAGGAAAAAAAAAAAAGAAGATTAGGAGCCCTAAATGAGCAGCAGAGTTCAGGTTACAGAGGCGAGATTCTCGCGCAGCAGTCAGATGTGCAGCTCGGGAGTGTGTGTGCACTTGACCAAATATAAACCTCATTTCTTGGCAGACGGACAGACTGCACTGGGGAGGAGTCTGATATTCAGGAGCAGGACAGACTGAAGGACAAACACTCAGACGAGACACAGAACATACACCACCAGTCCAACAATAACGACCAGAAACCAGAAAAACATCCCATCATCTGATCTGATCATCTCTCACGACGAACGAGTGAGTGAGTGAGTGCATTTGTTTTTGTAAAAAAAAAAAAAAAAGTAAAAAAAATCATGCAAATTTTCAGCAGGGTTTGACTTACAAGATTTCTTCACACTTGATGTGAAATATTTCCTTCCTTCCTCACAAACATGACTCATGACTCACACTAGAGAGCTTGTTTTTCTCTTCGTAGGACAAGAGCACAAACTTTAAAACTGTAATTAATCCAGATAATCTGTTTAATCCTGATCATCCTGAAGAAAACAGGGCTGAGGGAACGTTCTGAAGGACAGCGCAGGAGCAGGCCTCTGAACTCTCACAGTTACGATTCTTGTTTTTAACACAGCAGTAAAATACGCAATATAAACCCACTTCCCTGTTTCATGGGCTTCTCTGGAGGAGTTTATATTAGACACATAAATTCAAAGTTAATATTTAGACGTCGTTAATTATTACCAGTGGGTTCAATCGACATGGTTTCAGGTTGTGTGTGTGGTATAAAAACAAAGTTACAGAATAAATAATGCTGATTCTGTTGATAATGCTGGTTTAAGTGCATTTTAACTGCATGCAGTACTATTTTACTTTTTATCATCAGAACTGACCTTCACTTTAACTGTTCAGTACGTTCATTCTCTGAACTCCACTGATTAACAACATAATATTACACTCTGCACGGTGCTTGTTATGAATTTATTTAAATAAGTGAAAGAAAAAAGCAAGGTGACTGATATACATACTGTGTAAAAGTACTTTTTTTTTTTAAGTACAAACTTTCTTATAGATTATTTTCTGACTTCTATATTGATTCAGTACAAAACCATTTTAGATTCCAAACATTAGTTTTCCAGCACAAAATGAAACGTTCCAGAAAAATGTTTGTATGTCAGTAAAGAAAGCAGCAGATTCCATAAGAGACACTTTTCAGATAAAAACATAATGAAGGCTGCTGGGTTTCGCTGCAGAAATAAGAAGCGAGTCGACAGTCAAAGTCTCCAGAAGAACTGTGGCTGCTTCTGCAAGATGCTCAGTAACACTTCCAGCTCATTTCCTTATAAAACTGCACACACTGCACCTCAGATACTGCTTTATTTATTTAAAGTGAAGGATCGTCACATTAAATACTGACTTTGTTTCATTTATTACTGTTTACTGCTCTTTATAGGATTTTTTAAATGTAGAATCATTTAATTTCATTATTTTTGAAGGCGTCTTTGCTCTACAGCATTTCTTTTCTTTGCATGTGCCTAAGACTTTTGCACAGAACTGTATATATGCAGTAAATGTACACTATATGACCAAAAGTATGTGCACCCCTGACCATCTCAGCCATTTGTGCTTGTTGAACGTCCCATTCCAGATTTATTCCCCTGTGTTTGCTGTTATAATAAGCTCCACTCTTCTGCGAAGTCTTTCCACTAGATGTTGGAGCGTGGCTGTGGGGATTTGTGTTCATTCAGCTAGAAGAGCATTAGTGAGATCAGGCGCTGATGTTGGGATGTCGAGGAGGTCTGGGGTTCAGTCGGTGTTCCAGTTCATCCCAAAGGTGTTCAGTGGGGTTGAGGTCAGGGCTCTGTGCAGGACACTCGAGTTCTTCCACTCCAACCTTCACACACCATGTCTTCATGGAGCTCGCTTTGTGCACAGGGGCATCGTCATGCTGGAACAGGTTTCAGCCTCTTAGTTCCAGTGAAGGGAAACTGTAATGCTACAGCACACAGAGACGTTCTATACAAGTGTGTGTTTGGAGAAGAAGCACATATGGGTGTGATGGTCAGGGGTGCACATACTTTTAATCGTATAGTGTACATGCTTCAAATGTCAAATGTATTTAGTGTTCATGCATTAATATTAATTTGCAGAAAATTGTCGCTTCATCACTTTAGCACCTACATGATACAGCTGAAAATACTAAAGCTACTGGATTTATTTTGAGAAATATTTGACCAGCATTTTGTGTTAGCGCACTTTAACATGTTTAATTCCACAGTAAGGAGATTAACGAGCCTCTTTTTACGGCTCTGATGTGAGGAGTGTTTAATCTGCTCAGTAAACGCAGCAGTGATAATGCACTGTAGATGAGTTTATGGTGTGCTCTGCAGAGGGAATGGCTGCGTCTGCGTCGTCTGCGGTGGCTCGCCGCGTCCTCGCCGCTGCATCGCACGGAGGCCACGAGGGAGGAGGTGCACTCTTTTCTTAATCTCTTTACCTCTCTTGTCTTTACCTCTCTGCCTATGCTTCACTTCCCTCACACACTTTGCTATTAAAACATTAAGTTCTGTTCAGTAAGTGTGTTTTGGTGGAGGATGTTAAAGCAGCAGCCGCAGGTTTCCACTAATTATCAGCAACATTACACATCTAAAGAGCTAAACAAGCAAACCTCACACACTAAACTCCAACAGATAAGTGTACATGCTCAAAATAGTAATTTATTCAACAAAACAGTCTGTTTACAAATATAAACCGAGTAATAAACGTCTTCTTTTGTGCAGAATTTCAACATTATTTATCTGATTTGCACTTTTTTTTTTAACATAACAAACAGGTCCTAAAAATACTGAATGTGTACACTGTCCTTTTGTATATTAATATCTGTACTTGTGGTGTAGTGTACTGAAAATAATTTACATTTTTAACAGAGTTTTTAAATAAGGAAAGCAAGAGTAATGTGAAATATTTTTATAAGAATTTTGTAGATCTTTTTCAAAAACAGATTTACACAAAAAAACAAATTAAAACAATAAATGTGAGAGGCCACATTCATTAATCTGCGAGTGTATGGACCACCAAAAGGGACACAACAAGCTGGTTTAATGTCTTTGGCGTTAAAAAAAAAAAAACAATGTCAAAATGCAATAAATTACACCGTAGCATTTGACAACGGCGTAAAAAAAAAAAAACAGCAAAAGTAATTTAGAAACATATTTCTTTTAGCTTTTTTGGAATTACTGAAATAAATAATTAAAGTGTAGTTTGGCTTTGTGTAACAGCGTTTTTAACAGCGTCGTGTGAACTAAAATGCTAATGAGCTCCACCCTACGGCTTTAACTATTCAATCAGGGATGAAAAATCTCAGACCAGAGTAGCAGATAAACGAGTGTCTTGACTGCGTTATACATTTGTGTGTTTGTTCAGTTTTTTTTTTTTCCTTTGGATAACATTTTTGTCTATTTTTGTATATTTCCGTATGTCACAGTGGCAGGGTGTGTGTCTCTGTGGTTAGGTATTCGACCTGACTTTGCACTTTTTCTTCCTTTTTGTTATAAGACACTTAATTCAATTAAAAAAATTGTTTTAACAAATCGATTAAACAATTATAAGATTCAGAAAGATACTAGAGGTAAAGATACTGCAGAAGCTTTGCACATTTCACAAAAATACTTAGTCCTTTTTTTTTTTTTTTTTTTTACACTGCTGTCAAATCGCAATTTACAGCATAAAATTTCAAAAAAGTCATTTTTATGCTGTAATAAAAGTAAAACTTGCTTGTTTAAAACACTGCGACGCTTTTGGCCTTCCACGTGAGAGTACCGCGCACTCGTGAAGCTCTGAGTGACGCGTTTACAGGATTTATTTATTTATTTGTTTGTTTGTTTGTCTAGTACATGCTTTATCCTGCTCAGGGTCCCTGAAGGTTTAAACAGTTAATTTGTGAATATTTTTGGAAATATAATCAACTTAATACATTAGAGAAGGGTCAAATATATACAGTATCATAAGGGAGAGGGTTTTTAAAATAAATTGTCCCACACACATCTCTAGTGCATGTTTCATAGCTGTGTAAAAAATCAGTTGCAGAAGCTCAGTGATGGACTCTGAAACACCAGTAACATCATGATGATGATGATGATGATGGTGATGATGATGGTGATGCTGTAACGTGATTTGTTTTCGACACGCAGTTAAGACGTGGAGGATCCTGACGTTCGTGCTGGCGTTACCGGGCGTGGCCGTGTGCATGGCGAACGCTTACCTGAAGCAGCAGGCTCATTCCCACGAGCCGCCCAACTTCGTTCCATATCCTCACCTGCGCATTCGCACCAAGGTACACACCAGCATCACTTCCTGTGCAGAGAGGAAACGAGGCCTGGACCTGGAGGAGATCAGTTCACAGCGTGTTTATAGTGAAGATCACATTCATGTGCATTCTCTCTGAAACGTTTTAAACTGAGACAGTAAAAACCATCATTAATACCAGATTTATTTTTAGAGGGCAAAAGTTACCACATTTACAAGTTATTAGAGAATATTTATCATCTTCAGAAAGAAAGCATCTGTTGAATTTTTACTTATTTTGCAGTAGATTTGTTAAAGAAAAATATTTACTCATTGATAATTAAGGAACGTCTACGAATCCGAGCACACTAAATCTTGGAGAAGGTTAATTTTTTTTTCTCTTTACTTTCAATCATGGGGTGTGCAAACTTATGCACACCACTGTATAAAAATTTACCGAAGATTTTCACCGACTTTTCACTGTCATTTACACCAAAGCGCTGCTGAGTTCTGGATTGTGATTGGTTAGAAGGTGTTGATGAGTTTTCTAGAACAGCAGCACTGACAGTAGCGCAGCTGCAAATCACAGATTCTCATTAACGCGCTCGTTCTGATTTCTGCTACGTTATCGTTTCTATAGTAACGGCTCGTTCATGTCGCTCACGACGCTGAGGTTTTCTGTAACGAGAAATATGTTTCTGTGACTTTTATGGAAGGAGTCCCCGGTGTCAGCGCTTAAAGCTGTAACTAAGTTTCCCGACATCTTCAGGACAGAGGAGTTTGTGTGTTTTACGCTTGCTCTGTAATTTGCTGTGGTGTAGGAGGAATAAAACACTTGGGAACATGCTGTTCTAGGACAGTAATCAATGTGGGAATAGTAAGTTTTAATCAAAGACGACACATCTGTGAAAGAGTGATGTGGTAATACCTGTAATCAGTCAGGTGTGAGATTCAGTCTCAGTCTCTCTCTCTCTCTCTCTCTCTCTCTCTCTCTCTCTCTCACACGCAGCCGTGGCCGTGGGGTGACGGAAACCACTCGCTGTTCCACAACCCTCACACCAACCCTCTGCCCACCGGCTACGAGGACTCGCACCACCACCACTGAGCGACAGTGCCACCCGGAGCCCGCGTGCGGAACGCCGCAACCTAAAACTACTACATCCTTTAAAAAAAAAAAAAAAAAAAGTTTAACCCTGACTGAAATAAAAAACATAACAACATTAAAGTGGAGAGGTGTTTTTATTTTTCATATTTCACAAGAAAACTGGCCTCTGATATCTTCTGCCTGTAGAGATCACAAATCCAATTTAATTCTGTTCATGACACTGAATACACTCTGTGTGTGTGTGTGTGTGTGTGTTTACAAAATTAAGGAATGAAAAATAGAACGTAAACTTTACTCTATCCCTGACATTATCGTACACTGTACAACGGCACAAGCTACATCTGCGTATATATTTTATATTACAACAACATGAGTACGGAAATAAAGTCGCTCTTCGATGCAGCATCGATAACGTACATAATATAGAATATACAATATATAATATATAATATAAAGCAAGTCCATATGAGAAATCATTCCTGAAATGTTACGCTATACACACGGTATTAAAAAAATAATAATTATAATAATACAAACAATGAACCAGGAATGGCGCATTTTACAAACAAAACGAAAAAAAACCCAAAAAAAACACAGAGCCACAGAATTAATACTAAAAAAAAAATAAATTCAAACAAAAATATCTGATGTCACTTCATGAACGTAATGCACAAGAAGAAATGTATATAATATATAATCGTTTCTTTCGTTCCACCTGTTCTCAGCACTGGTCCTGAAATAATTCTCTAATGCTTCCCTTCTTCAGGATTAATCACACTGGAGACGATGAGAATAAACGTCAAAAACAGAACGGTTTCTTCACAAGTGACGGAGTTCAGTAAAGCCGAGTCCGCCGTCCATCGCTTCGGCAAATAAATAAGAAAGACGGAATGATGGAAAGATGGAATTTTGAAAGAAAAAAACTGACAAAAGACGAGCAAAGCCACCTTGTACAGGAACAAAAAATTTTGCAACATCCCTGAAAGGAAAAAACAAAGAAAATATTTAAAAAAAAAAAAAAAAAAAAAAAAAAGAAAAGAAAAGAAAAAGAAAAAAAAAAAAACAACGGAAAAATGATCAGATCCTGAACACCGAGCCGTGAACTTACGCTTAACCTTACATTTGTTCTTATCGTTTATTAAATTAAATTCATTCGACGGCTGAAATGAAGGTAAATCTGATTCTGATTCTGATTCTGCCACTAAGGCCACGCCCACAACGACACGTCTGCATGCTTTTATATTTCACATAAAGGTTCGTCCTCCACACTGTATTACTGATTCACCGATTAACGAACTCGAAACATTCTCCGTTTACGGCGACGGAAAGCGAAGACGTCGCATTACTCACTAACTAACTAAACATTAATAATCTAAGATGGAAGAAAGGGGGCGGGGCTTCGCAGGGGTTCAGTTAATATACAGCTATCAATCGTTCCAGATTCATATGCTGATCTGATGTTTTTATTGGATGGGGAAAAAGAAGAGTGGTAAACTTTTGAGTGATAATTCGTAGCTACGTTAAAATTCCGAGCTCCTACACCAACTGCGTGAAGGTCAGCAGGTCTGATGCTGTACTGAGCACGCGCAGAACGTACACGCGACCTGAACCTGATGCCATCTACGCAGATTTCACCATCTATCATATCAGCAAAGAGGAAGATTTCATTTCAAATGATTCACCAGAACAGCCAAATTAACTCCCTGAAAGTTTAATTCAGTGTGTCGGAGTTGGATCACATGACAATCAGGAGCCAATCACAGGACAACAAACGTCAACGTTTCCTATATATCCAACGCTCAAGAGTTTATAGTAGTAAAAGAAACGTCGCTTTAGTGCGGACAGAAGGCCAAAATGGAGAATATAAAAAAAAATAAATAAACACTTCTCGTTATTGTCACGAGCCATCGATCATGTGACTAAAAGTCTGTATCTGATTGGCTGATATCTGTATCTGAGGAATAATAAATGAACAGAAGCATCACGGCAGTAAGGCGGTGTTCTCTAAGAGGTTTTAACAGAACCGGATTTGTTTATTTAGCAATCTCATCGTGCTCTTTATTTGTGCCAAAAAGAAATAAACAAGAACAAAACATGTTCAGTGTGAAGAGACTTTATGTGTCCTAGTATAGAATCAAGAAAAAAAAATCCCTCTGTTCGTGTGAAGTCGGAGAAAAGGTCCGGTGCATTTATAATACAGAAACATGGAAAGAAAGTCGGAATGTCACTCCACCTTTCCGCCTTGAACAGACTGAAGTCTGAGTGAAAATTCCCGACGGTGGCGTTAGCTCAGCGCCGCGGCGGCGAGACTGAGCAGGTCCCGGCGCAGGCTCTCGGTGCTGTCTGCCTGCCGGACCAGACGAAGGAGACAGTCGGAGGAGACGGATGGAGGCAGCTGAGGACGCAGCAGGATGGACAAGCAGGACAATCCGAGTCGGGAGTAGGAGTAGCGCTGGGAGAACCAGTAGGCCTGAGGCAGGACGGAGCGCAGAGTGCCGTCCTCGCCGTCCTCGTCCACGGTGTTCGGAGCGCGATGGCGTTTCTGAGCACTGAGAGGTTTTGAGAGGTCAACCTCGGACGCCAGAGAGGACAGCACGGACACACACAGATCCTCGGCTGTCCTCTGTAATCCGGGAACCAAAAAGCGATTGGCTCCCATCATCACTTCAGCGAGAGGCGTCTTGTGAAACACCGCGTGTCGCATCAGACCTCCGGAGAGCAGCGAGGACAAGACGAGGCAGCGTCCAGCTCCGTCTCCATTTCCGGTCATCCTGCAGCCATGAAGATAATGAAGCACAGGCAGCAGCATTCCCCGGCTCACGTCCCGGATATGAACGGCGTCTCCGCTGGAGCTCTGCGCTTCATCAAACCTGCCTCTCAGTAACGCACGGAAATACTCCGACTCCACCTCAGCCACGCCCACCTCCCCGGAAACCACCCCCCGACTGGCCGGAAGCAGACTCCCATCGTCCAACAGGAAGTTCAGGTCATGGCTGGATGTTAGGTAAGGACATGGACAGGAAGAAGACTCCGGAGAATCCTGCTGCTGATCTTCCGACGCACCGGGACTCTCTCGCCTGTCAGGCTCGACTTTTGACCCCGCCAGGAGACTAGACAGGCAGCCAATCAGGAGAGATGCATACAGCGAGTGATACCTGGAAGCGCACGCCTGTTCAGGTGGACAGATCCAAGCGGAGAGGAACGTTCTGCATTTATCAGCACCGTCGTCTTCGTCCTCGGCGCCGTCCAGACAGACGAGAGGTTCGAGAGCCGAGATCAGACCTCCGCTGTCCAAAAGCAGCTTCTTCAAAAGGACTCTGTTACTGCAAAAGGCAAAAAAAATACATTGTGAAGTATGGTGAAGGAAAAAAAAGTCTGATCGTGCAAACACCGTGGCCGGAGCGTACCTGGTTATCAGCGGCAGAGAGAGGACGCAGTGGAGTTTATCGCTCTCCGAACCCGATAGCACCATGTGGGTGAGAACTCCAGAACCGAATCCTGTCTCGCTCTGGACGCGCAGGTTGTTCAGCAGCCCCTGACCTGCAGGAAGAAAAGTTAGGGAACGTGTGAGCTTTAAAATCGTCCAGAATGATCAATAAAAGTGTGAATGAATATGCAAGAATATGTAAATTAGACATTAGACATTATTACAGGGCTATGAGACACACCTAGCTGTCTGATTTTAGCCTTCACTCTGTCTGACTGTCTCTCCTTCTCCCCCGTTCGGTTCTGTTCCCGGAGACAGAGACGGTGTCTGATGAGAGCGACGGCTCCGGTCCGGACCAGCGGCTGCAGGCAGTTCAGGTTGCAGCTGATCCTGACCAGCATGCGGCAGCAGCGTCCGCTCGGCTCGCTGTGCTGCGTCAGGTAGTAGAGCAGGGCGGAGAACACGGGTGCGGTGATGAGAGCGCCGCTCGGGTCCGTGGCGTGGGAGAAGCGAGAGAGCAGCAGCAGGATGGGAGACTCCGGCGCCCACGGCTCGGGGTGGTACGGGTGCTGGTACACGGGCGTCTTCGGTATCGCCGGAGGGGCCTCCAAGGAGACGAGGCTCAAACGAGAGGAGGAGGAGGAGGACAGAGACGACGTGCGAGCTCGCTTCCTCGGAGGGGACGAGACCTTACAGGGAGAAACGGGAGGTTTGGGCTGCGGGGTGGAGGTGCAGGTCGCCGGCAGCGGACAGGGAGACGCAGAGACAGATAGACGGCAGGGTTTGGGCCGAGCGGATGGAGAGGAGACGGGCTTCGGCTGAGCTGGTGATGAAGAAACATCAGCAGGAGCGAGAGGAGAAGGTGAAGAGGAACAAGAGGAAGAGGAGGAAGGAGAGTAGGAGGAATAAGGAGAACCTGAATCTCCTTCTGAACCCCAGGGTGACCTCATCAGCTCCACTTCTGAAGAGATGAAACCCTCAGAGAGCAGCCAGGACCTAAACCAACACACACACACACACACACACACACATAGAGCTTAAAAATCACACATACTGCAGATCAGATCAGATCAGCTTTACTGCAAACACACTGCTGTCGCTGCGATAACATTCAGAGAGAATTAAAGAATGTAAGCACAGAATGCTAATATAACTACGTCTTTATTAAATCCTGTCTTTGTTGTGAGAAGTCGTGAGTGTGAGATGTTCACCTGAGGCTGAGGAAGCTGGAGGAACCCTGCTCTTTCCCCGCCTCCTCCTTTCTGCTCCCCTCAGGAGGAGGAAAGTCAAACGAGTCGAAACAGGAGCTGAGCTCGGAGCACTGAGAGCTCGCTGAGAGGCCGGCGTCCATCTTGGCGTCATCTCCTCGGGCGAGGTCGACGAGGCGAGCGACCAGCAGCGGGACCAGGCCGAGCTCCTGCAGCTGCTCCAGAGCCACCTCATCGTAGACGAAGTCCACACACGCCAAGATGGCCAATCGCGTCAAAGGATGGTTCTGATAGGCCGACAGGAAGCCGATCAGCACCTCCAGTCCGCCGCTCTCCTTCACCTTCACGCGGTTCACCGCCTCTTTGCAGCACAAACACAGAGCCTTGAACAGCACGCTGGATTTTAACGGATCCTTTTTCGCTTCCTCTGTGAACTTCGGAATGACGCCCAGCGAGCCCACCAGGGGGCGCAGGCAGCCCTGAGAGCACAGATTAGCCAGCGTCTTTAGCGCTAGCTCCTCCAGAGCCCCGCCTCCGTCTCCTGACGCCAGCGGGCCGAGCTGAGACAGCACCCCGGAGACAGACACCTCTCGGGCGCACTCGGCGCCGCAGCCACGCGTCAGCTCATGGAGAGCGCGGAGACACGCCCGCCTCAGGCCCAGGGGGTACTCGGGGGCGAGAAAGAGCGCCAGCGCGGGCAGGGCACCCTGGGAGAGCAGAGAGAGACGGTTGGAGGGCGAGTCGGAGAGGTAGAAGAGAGCGCGGGCGGCTGACTGAGCGCGCTCAAGCATGGAGGACGACGCAGTCGGAGGAGGAGGAGGGACGACGGAGGGAGAGGATGGAGACGATGGAGAGCTGGACAGGGACAGGCACAGGAGGAGAGGAGGAACACCACCTGCATGAGAGAAAGAGAGAGAGATACAGTGAGAGTGAGAGTGAGAGAGACTTTTGACTTTTAAATTTTCCATTTAATGCTCATTTATATTCTTCCAAACTTAGAGAGCAAAAGTAAAGAGAGAGAAAGAGAGAGAGAGAGAGAGAGAGAGAGAGAGAGAGATACAGTGTGAGAGAGAGAGAAAGAGATACAGTGTGAGAGAGAGAGAGAGATACAGTAAGAGAGAGAGAGAGAGAGAGAGAGAGATACAGTAAGAGAGAGAGAGAGTGTTCTACACCAGGCTGGATCATATTCACTTTATTTGCATCATGTGAAAGTCTGAAATCTGATTGGTGTATTTGCATATAATATGCAAATCAGCTTACAACACCTGACACTTCACTTCCTGTGTGTCTAGTGTTCTATGGAATAAAGTGGTTTTAGAAAGACATTACAGACTTCACCAAGGTTCCATCTATAACCCTGAAATACTTTGAGAACCGTAAAAGTTCTACAACAGAAATGCTAAGGGGGCTAAGGTTTATTTGATTGGCAGGTGGTGTTGGAGAAGGCGGGGTTAAAAACCGCAGGCACGGACCTGCAGAGTGAATCTGCGCCGAGCCCTCGGGGTCCATGGCGAGGTTCCCCAACGCACGAGCTGCTCGGTTCTCCACCGTCTCCACTGACGCGTGCCTCTTCAGGACCTCCACTGAGCACAGGAAACATCACACACACACACACACACACACACACACACACACACACACACACACACTACAGTAAGCGACTTAAACATCTTTCAATTCACCCAACAAAAGATGGCGATATTTAACCACGCACGTGTGTGTGTGTGTGTGTGTGTGAGAGAGAGAGAGAGAGTGTGAGAGAGTCTTAGGACTACAGCTGAACTTCATCACCAAACGATTCTTTCAAACGAAAAGCTTTCCTGAAGGTCCTGAAGGTGTTTGTGTGTAAACGAAGCCGTAAACGTGTCGAATCGCTGCTTTAACAGATGGAACTACTTTTTCACACGGTAAGAACGTGTCGTTCTGATGGCATAAGGTTACCACAAACCCTTCAGGAAAAGCGTGAAGTAACCAGAACTTCTCTTTTTTTATTTTTATTTTTTGGAAAGCTGGAGATCGAAGTCCATAAGAACAATTTCGGGAGGATTTTTCCCTCGTGTCTGTCTCATCTCAACACCAACACATTTAACCGTTTAGTTTTCTAGGCGCGTATTTTAATAGTTTTCTGACTTCGACAACATCTGAACTTGTGAGTTTGGGGGTAAAAGGATTTTCTGTTCTTTTCTCATTGCAGGGAAACGAGTCTTTAGTAATCGGACATAAACTGCAAACGCAGAGAGGAGAGACTCGAGCGGAAAACACTGCACTTCTTCTTTAACTGCCGGAGCGCTGACTGTTCAGACTGAGACACTCACCTACGAGAGAAACTCCGTCCAGCCTCCGCACCTGAAAGAGAAAACAGCGTACATGTAAAACCTCTCTCATTAAACGAGAACAATGATTTAAAAATTCTTGAAATAAAATTAAAAATGCTAGGAGTTCTATTGGATGTGAGTTTGTCTTCTGATCCCTGTGTGCAGAACACTTAAAATGATCCTTCTTTCATCTCAGAAATATTGCAAGATGGCGCTCGATGTTTTCTTTCTCTGTAGCTGAAAAGCTGATCGTTACTTTTGTTTTTTCTCGAATTGAATATTGCGCTAAGCTCCGTCTCTACAGCTACAACAAATAAACTGCATTATGTGCGAAATTTGGCAGCTAGAACCCTGACAATCTGAGACAGCTGAGGAAAATGTGCTCCTGAAAACGTTCTCCTGAAAACGTTCTCCTGAAAACGTTCTCCACTGCGGCTGTAGAAAGTTTACTGACTCGGTGCATCTCAGCATGGAACAGAAAATGTTCAACCCCGGACCACAGCCCTGCAGATGGTGGTGCGCTTAGCTGAGCACATCTCCGTGTTTTCTCTCGTCTCTTTGCACGACGTCTACACCAGGAGATGTAGTACCAGAGCTGCTAAAATCATCAGAGACTCCACCCTCCCCAGAAACTGTCTGTTCAGCCTCCTGTAATCAGGCAAGCGCTTTTGTAGTCTGATGGATAAAACCGAGAAGTTCAGGAGGAGCTTCTTCCCTCAGGCCCTCAGACTCAATCACCACCATCTGTAAGATATGACCACCTTACAGATCCCTCAGGACTCCATGAAGATCTGTCCACCTCACAGATCCCTCAGGACGCATGAAGATCTGTCCACCTCACAGATCCCTCAGGACGCATGAAGATCTGTCCACCTCACAGATCCCTCAGGACGCATGAAGATCTGTCCACCACACAGATCCCTCAGGACGCATGAAGATCTGTCCACCTCACAGATCCCTCAGGACGCATGAAGATCTGTCCACCTCACAGATCCCTCAGGACGCATGAAGATCTGTCCACCACACAGATCCCTCAGGACTCCATGAAGGTCTGTCCACCTCACAGATCCCTCAGGACGCATGAAGATCTGTCCACCACACAGATCCCTCAGGACGCATGAAGATCTGTCCACCTCACAGATCCCTCAGGACGCATGAAGATCTGTCCACCACACAGATCCCTCAGGACTCCATGAAGGTCTGTCCACCTCACAGATCCCTCAGGACGCATGAAGGTCTGTCCACCACACAGATCCCTCAGGACTCCATGAAGGTCTGTCCACCTCACAGATCCCTCAGGACGCATGAAGATCTGTCCACCTCACAGATCCCTCAGGACTTTAGGATAGCTTTTACCTGATGCCTTTTTTTTTTTTTTTCCTTATTACCATTATTGAATATTATTACTTCTTCTGACACATGATTATACACTTTGTTTTATTTTATGTATTTCTGTTTCTATTTTCTTTTCCTACGTAAAGAGCCTCGAGAGGCCTTTTTAAAGATGCTACATAAAATAAAGTTTCATTATTATTATTAAGCTTTATTTTTACACATTTTAGTCAATAAAGAAGACATTTATTAAAAGACAGGTTATTACACTCCTGTGTGTGTGTGTGTGTGTGTGTGTGTGTGTGTGTGTGGAACCAGTTTATGAAGTTGCTTCACTGTTAAATGTTGAGTGTTTTTGTTTATGTTTATCTAACAGCAGTTGTAAATGTGTAAAGGTCAAAGGTCATACATTTAAAAGGGCGATATTAATTGCGGTCCTGATTTCGCTCCACTCACCTCGGCTCGCGTCTCCTTCTCCGTGCAGCAGTTGGCCAGGATGCTGAGGGTCAGGTCCAGGATCTTCCTGGAGCTCTCTGGTCTGCGCAGGATGGCCAGTAGGGGGGGCAACCCGCCCTGCGCCTGGTACCGCCCGATCCTGCTGCTTCCTCCTTTAATGTGGTGGGTGCGGATCGCCACCAGAGCCCTCCACTGGCCCGCGCGCAGACGCTTATCAGCCTCTCTGGAGGGTCTGGGGTCGGGCCCGGTCAGGGCGTCCGCTCTGGGGCTGGTTCTGTTCAGCTGGACCAGGCACCATGACAGAGACGACTCGGGTGACGGACACGATGCCTCTGTACAGCTTCTGGGGGGGGTTTCTTCCTGTTCTGCCTGGGTGGCCATGTTGGTTTTAAAACACCCTACACACACACACACGCACACACACACACACACACACACGCACACACACACACACACACTGCACCCTCTTCTAATCTAATCCCTCTTTTTTTTTTTTTAGCAAAAGCCTTTTATGAGCAGCTTAAAAAAAGAGCTGCACATGATGCTGAGATTGGGATTTAAAAAAATAAAAAAGTCCAAGATTTAAATCATAATTATTAATAATAATAATAACTAAAAAAAAATCCAAAAAATTTACTACAGTAACCAAGTCCACGGCAAATAATAAAGCGTGTTACTGACGTCACCTGTCGAAAGTGCTGCTGGGAAATCGAGTTTTTTTTTCACCGATGGCGTCCGCTCCATCAACAAACCAGGCCCGAATGTAGGCCCTCGAGCGCAGGAAAAACTTAACGGCGATTATTTATCATTTCATATCTGGTTGTGTTTTGATGATTTATCTAAGGTTGAGAATGATTTTCCGTTATTCTACCTTTCCTAGGCACGCTTTCATGTGTTCAAACAAACGCAACCGTCTCGGTTTTTTGCACCGACGCCATCTTTTTTATAACGACGGAAAGAGAAAAGAGGGAGGGGGCGCGGGGCGCGCGCGTTACTGGTGTTCCCTCAAGCTCATGGGTATTGTAGTTCTTCTGTAAGATTTCTCGTTGAGTGAAATAAACACATGATTCAAATAAACGTAGTTATCATTGCATTTGTGTCAGGAAATCACCGTTTATTATGTTATGACAGAAAAGAAACAATATTTTGAGTCTGAAGCTTGAAAAATATTGTTCGTTCGTGATATATATTGACTACATTTCCCATAATCCTCTACACGCCCTCGCGCTGATTTCTCTGAGGGGGAAGGTCGTTGTTATAATCATCGCCGCTGACAGTGAAAAGGTCATCGCTAGCGAACCCGGCGTTGTTAAACTCCACGGTACCAGCATCAACTCGTGTGAGAAACTTTAATAAAAAAAAATTAAACATTTAAACCACTCTGAGTGTCAGAATGGAGGTGATTGAGTCGATAGTCACGGACAGCATCGAGGTGGAAAATTCAACCAGCACAATTTCAACGTCGAAAACAGGTAAACAAACATGGCGGAATCCTAAAAAACCGATTACCCCCTAGATAAGTGCACTACCTAGGGCATGACGTAATGACTCCCACACCCTATGAAGTGCACTACTTGTGCTGTAGAGCGCTATTTGGGATTTACACCGAGCTTTCCTGTAAACGGTGAACTCAACGGTGATTTAGTGATTTATTATTATTATTATTTTTAAATCCAGGCTAAATTTTTAATCTTTTTTTAAATAGTTATTTCTTTTTGACTTTAAAATGACTTTTAAAAACAATACAGAGTAGAACAGGGTTTTAAATGAACAATAAAACAGCTGAATATTTACAAATCTGTACTTTTAATAAGTTTAGAAACTTAATAATTTAATTCACAATTTACAAATAAACTCTTTTTTTTTTTGCCAAATCAATTTATTTCACAATTTACAAGTTTTTGTGGAACTTACAAAATACAATTAGACATTTTATAGTATATTTTCTAGTATTCTTATGATATAATGTATAAAGTAAAATATAAATTAATAAAAAAAAAAAAAAAGAAAATAATGCATGGCATATAATAAACACAATAATTTAATTGGAATTTATGTTTAAATATTTTCCCAATATTTATTAGGTTTATGTGTATACTGTAAAAAAAAAAAAAAAAAGATAGATTAATTATTTTTTTTAATGAATGAAATTAATGTATTGTAAATAATTTATTTTGTTTATTTCAAATAATTTATTTGCTCATCAAAAGGCACCACAGAGCATTTCCTTTTTAAAGTGAAGTTTAATAAATATTTTTTAAAAATTTTTAAATATCAGTTTTTTTTTTTAAATTCTATTCCTGAGTGTTTTTCTGGACCTCACACGCCAATAATTTAATATCATTCATACTGCTAAATAAATATAATAAATAAATAAATAAGCAAATAAAAGAAAATAATGTACTGCATGTATTTATTAACAAATACATAATTAACATAATTAACAAATTGGAACCTGACAGCTTTTTTTTTTTTTTTTAATTTTATTTTATTGTTTCACAAATTTATAAATTGTAGTTTTGTCATCATCATCATCATCATCTTTTAAAGTGATGTTTATTAAATAAATATAAACTTTTTGAATATATATCCATATGTACAGCAGAGTGTATTTAATATCTTTAACCCGTGTGTGTTTTTGCTGCAGAGTTTGTGTGGACGTTGCAGGCCACGTGGCACTTGGTGCGCGTTCGTCTGGACATGGAGCCGGAGTTCGATCAGCCCGTGTGTAAGAAGAAGAGGCTGTGGGAGAGCGTGGCCGAGCGAGTGACGGCGAGGTTAAGAGCCGAGGGCTACGCGGACGTCCCGGCCCGAGCCTTCGAGTGCGACCTGAAGTGGAGGAACATGTTAGCGACGTACAGGAAGAACGCAGAGCGCGCTAAGCGCCTCGGAGCGCACGGCGTGCACTGGGAGTTCTTCAGGGCCATGCACGAGGTTCTCGGCCGCAGCTACGAGGAGATCGAGGCTCAGCGCAAAGCCAAGCTGAGCAACACCAAGCTGGGGAAAGCCATGGCGAGTAAACGCTACACGCCCATCCTGCCCACGCCCGCTCTCACGCCCCCCGCCCCAAGCCCCGCCCACAGCCCCGCCCCAAGCCCCGCCCGGCCTCCCCAGGACGTTCTGCAGCTGTACCTGGAGCTCCAGGAGCGCAAGCTGAACATGTGGGCTCAGCAGAAAGCACTGGAGGAGAGGAAGATCGAAGCCATCAACAACCTGGCGCGTGCCATCAGCAGCCTGGCGCAGGACGCAGCGACCACGCCCAAAAACGCCGCCGTCTCAGACTCACTCGCTTCCCTTTCCTCTCAGCGTTAAACACTCAGACTCGTTTATTCCTTTATGGGTTTGGAATCACGACTCGGATCCTCAGCTCCAGTATTTTACTTCCTGATTCAGCTGCTCAAGAGTGTGTGTGTGCGCGCGCGTGCGTGAGAGAGAGACACACACCTCAAATAAATTCCAGGAAGAAATATCAGCTTGCGTAGTATTTCCAGAACATTCTAATAAATTATCAACTTCACTTTCAGTTATATGTGTTTAAGTGTTTATACAACAACTTATTATTATTATTTTTAATCAATTTCATGCTCTTGGTTTTGACCGTGGTGATTCACGTCACAAATCCACAGACACTTTAACCTCTCATTAAACAACTCAACATTCTATATATATGCAAATTATTAAGATTTATTTTTAATAGGTCCCGCCCCCTTTTCACTGATTAAACCAAAGTTGCATAGCTGCTCATTTGCATGTCATTTGCATGTCATTTGCATACCGGAATCAGGATTAGCTCTGACACGTCTTCGGTACACTTTGAACTTGTGTGCCTTCCATGAAATTATTTTAATAATAACAATAATAATAATAATAATTAATAATAATAATAAACAGAAGTTGTATTAAAGTTAAAGCTGAAGCGAGTCTGTCAGTGTTTAATGACGTTTTAGACGTTTAACAGCGTGAGAGCGCACGGCATCCACAGGTAGCAAAACTAAACCTCAGGACGTTTACGTTTAATTTAATTTAAAGAGATCAGTCTGTTATAAAGCTGTAATATCGTTTAATAAAATAATGAGCTTTTATTTAAGAATAAACAAATAAAACATTCTTTAGAAACTGGAAGGAAAAATTCTGCAGGATTTTTATTCAGTGTTACAGAAAGTAAACATTTTATATTTCACAGTTTGCTGTAATAAACATATACATTTATATACAATAATAATAAATACACGTTACCTCTGAACAAAAGAGGCGATTCAGATAGAAAACAGAGAATTAAAAAAAAGAAAAGAAAAAGGGAATATTTTGCAAAATGCATTAATCCAGAAGTTTGAACAGATTATTATTGGAAATGTGATGATGCGCACAGGAGGAAAGTTCTCTCATCCTCGGACTCGTCTTTATGCTGCTTTTTTCTCCACTACGCCAAATTTCTGATGTCAAGAAGTGCAAAAAATAAACAACAACAATAACGTCACATGACGGTGACGAGTCAAACTGAGTCACACTGACACACAAGGAAATTTAAACACATCCTTTTATTAACCTTCCTGCTTTTCTGTTCTAAAGACTAAAACACATTTTATTTTTTTAAAAAGTGGAAAACTCAGAAAGCGGCGTTTTCGAAAGCGTTCCTGTACGACGGCGTGATTTTAAAGCGGTGCAGTTTCCCGTATTACAGATTTAATATCACATTTTCTATCTGTTGTGTATCGTTCAGGTTGCCTAAAGGTCAGAGGTCAGACACTCAGTGCACAGGAACAGCGGGTTTTTTCTTGTTGAAGCGTTTCATTGTGTACGGGAAACATTCAGGAAATAAATTTAAACTGATATAACATTAAACCTTGCTGTGTGTCGATGCAGAGACACGAGTCACGATTCGGATCAGACGAGTCGCATCTCATGACGGTTTTTCGCCGTTCAGACTGCAGACAAAATTCACTTCCTTTAAAAGCAACACATGAAGAGCTGCGAAGTTTAACGCCACACTGTGGCAATAATATAATATCTGCATAAGATAAATAATATCTACAATCATTATTTAAACAGATTTATCTTAAAATAATATATAAATTTACTCTTTTTTTTTTAATGTAGCCTTAAAAATAAAGATTCGCATCGCCACAATTCCTGCTGTATTTGTTTTTTAAACTCCTTCACTCTGAGAAAATCGATTTTCAGTCATAAATTTTAAAATATATATATTTTTTGAGATATCGTGAGATATCTGTTTTTTTTTTCTAAGATTTTTTAAAAGCCAAACAATTACAAACAGATCAGAAGCAGCTGATTTGATTTTTAAAAAGTTGTGTGTTTATTTTTTATTAGAACTAAAGAGAATTATTAAGGTTTTTTTTCCTTTTTGGTTTTAAGTCATTTTTATTTTTGTAGACATTACATAAAATAAAAGTATCATCAACTCAGTTTTTTTTAAATGTAAGATTAAAAGGAACTGATGCTCACTGTGCATCAGAAATGACTTCAAGTATCGAGAGATGATATTTTTTCCTTCATATTTTAACGATCATAAAGGTTGAGTGCTTTCGCTCACGTCTCTCAGGTTACTCCGTCCCCGACTCCAGAGCGCTGTACAGCAGATTAGCGACTGTTTCTCTCAGTTTAACTCCAGCTTCCTCTTTCGTTCCCTCCTTCTCCTCCTCCTCTTCCTCTTCATCTGTCCTGGCGTCTTTCTCCACCTGCCCCTTGGTGACGTAGCCGGCGTGGAGCAGCGCGTTGTGCAGGATGCAGCAGGTCAGCACCACGGCTTCGGCCCTCTCGCACTTCCCCATGTCCAGATAGCGCAGTCTTCCGAAGCGCTCCTTCAGGTCGGCCACGGCCTGCTCCAGCCTCCTCAGGTGCGTCTCCACCGCTCTGTTGTAGAGGTTCTCCTGCGGGTTGCGTGCGGGATGGAACGGCGTGAGGATGTGCTGCGTGAGGGGATATCCCGCTCCGGCTAGCAGGCAGGTTCCGGGAGGCAGGAGCTCCAGCTGCTGCGCTAATCTCTGACTCAGAACACCACCTCGGTTCCTCTGAGAACCTCGGCTGACGCTGCAGTGGATGAAACGACCCTCGGCGTCGCACGCCAGCTCCAGGTTCAGCCACGAGTCCGGGTGACGCCGCTTCCTGAGCCGCTTGGCGTGAGGAACTTCGCTCTCCGTGTCCTGTTTGCTGGCGGGAAGCCGGATCGGGATACGGGTGTGGCCCAACACGCCCAACACTTTAGGGAGACCCTTCTGCTCGAGCTTCTCATCCCAACCCAGCCAGCTGGAGAAGTGGAGCAGGAGATCCGACGCCTCCTGACCTACACAGAGGAAGCACCGAGCTGTTATTAGAAAGGAATTTGGAGTCTGTATCACCTCTTAACAATTCCTAAAAAAATTTAAACGTCTGCACGTGTCCACTAGGGGGCAGTGTCACATGATCCGAACCACAAATTACAGAACAGGAGAAGCTGGAAAAGAGTTTGTCTGAGCCGAAAACAAAGCAGAGGTCCGTGTTTCGCTGCAGGAAGAATAAACACAACACGGCTGTAAATTTTTCTGAAACACACGCCGGGAATAAAACAGAAAATCTCCCTGTGTGTGACGCAAACATGAAAGCACGCAACGGAACACTCCTCCTCGCCAACCAATCAGCGTTTAGCTGAACGCAGGAAACAGGGCAGTTACGCTGCGTTCGACTCGACTCAGAAGCGGGAAGTCAGAACTACATCATTTTTAACCTCTGAACATTTCGACCAGTTTAAACAAACACAGTACAACTCATTTAAAAGGAAAGAAGCACTCCTTTATTTCCTGCTGATGCTGTGAGCAGCCATGTTGCTTTGACGTCACTTGCTTAACTCGGGGTCGAGGAGATCGTCCTGATGTTCCGAGTAGGAATTCTAATTTCACTGTAATTATTTTTCTAGTTGGCGTTCGGGAATTCCGAGTTACGAGTTTCAGTCAGCAGCATTTGCTTCTCGTCAGTGCTCCTCTTACCCATAAACCCCCTCTCTCTGCCTCGTTACTAGAGGTGCCAATAATTGTGACAATCTTTGTACTCCAGATAAAGATTGGATTTCTTTCATATTTTTTTTTTATTTGTGAATAAATGAGTGTGTGATTAAACTACCTGACTAAGTAACCACAAATTCATGACTCTTTTTAAACCCAAGCTTTACCAAGGGTGCCAATACTTCTGGAACTGAGTGTAGCTGTGTGACAGGATCATATTGACCATGATCAGTAATCAGGTATGTTCATGTCCTGTTAACTACTTATGTGTTTTTTTGGTTTTAAACATACACTAACGCCTTTAAGCGCACATCCTTATTGAGCTGCATTAAATCCCATTAATATCCCATTAAATCCCATTAATATCCCATTAATATCCCATTAAATCCCATTAATATCCCATTAATATCCCATTAAATCCCATTAATATCCCATTAATATCCCATTAAATCCCATTAATATCCCATTAATATCCCATTAAATCCCATTAATATCCCATTAATATCCCATTAATATCCCATTAAATCCCATTAATATCCCATTAATATCCCATTAATATCCCATTAATATCCCATTAATATCCCATTAATATCCCATTAAATCCCATTAATATCCCATTAATATCCCATTAATATCCCATTAATATCCCATTAATATCCCATTAATATCCCATTATCATGTCAGTCCAGATTTGTGTTGTGTGTGTAAACGATTGTAAGATGGTTTAGAGGCCGTGGCAGGACAGTGTAGACAGCGTGTACACACACCGGTGGGCCAGCGGATGATCTGATCCTGCAGCGTGATGACTCTGTGGCAGAAGGAGAAGAAGATGCGGTGGATGTTCCCTTTCTCCAGGCGGAAGGTGGAGGACACGGCGCGGTAGCTGAGACGAGTGGAGAGCAGGGTGAGAGACAGGAACACCGTGTGGGACAAGGACAAGCGAGCTCTCCCCGTCAAACGCCTCTGACTATGACTCCACTTCAGCTTCTGCAGAAGAGACGTGATGTACTGAGAGAGAGAGAGAGAGAGAGAGAGAGAGAGAGATTAATATGGGGAAAAAAATTAAACAGATGTACGGATGGTTAACGTCAACGTACATTAAAAATACACTGTTTAATGTGTTTTACTGCTCGAGAAAATCCAAGGGACAAAAGATACAGGAAGAGAGAGAGAAAGAGAGAGAGAGAGAGGGGGAAAGAGAATGAAAGGGGGTGGGGACGGGGGGAGAAGAGCGAGAGAGAGAGAGAGAGAGAGCAAGAAAGACAGACAGGTAGAGAGAGTCAGACAGACAACAGAGGTGAAGAAAGGGGGGAGAGAACGAGAGAGATGGAGAGACAGAGGGAGAGAAAGACAGAGAGAGGGAGGGAGAGAGAGAGAACAAGAGAGAGAGAGAAAACGAGAGAGAGAACAAGAGGGAGAGAGAAAGAGGGATAGAAAGAGACAGACTGAGAGAGAACAAGAGGAAGGGAGGGAGAGAGAGAACAAGAGAGAGACGGAGAGACAGAGGGAGAAAAAGAAAGAGAGAGAGAACGAGACGGAGAGAGAGAGAGAGACAGAGGGAGAGAAAGAGACAGAGAGAGAGTGAAAGACAGAGAGGGAGGGAGGGAGGGAGGGAGGGAGGGAGGGGGAGAGAGAGACAGAGAGAGAGAGAGAGAGAAAACGAGAAAGAGAGAATGAGAGGGAGAGAGAGAGTGAAAGACACACAGAGACAGAGAGAGAGAGAGAAAACAAGAGGAAGGGAGGGAGAGAGAGAGAGAGAGAGAGAGTGCTGTAGAGCAGCAGAGAATAAAACACTGATAATATTAGAACACATCATTGTGTCGTGGCCTCAGGACCGTGAGTTTCCTCGGCTGTTAGAGACGGACCTGCACTGCGGGGTTCTCCTCTACCTCAGAGACGTGCTGGAGGTTCTGTGAAGCGGGTTCTCCCTCTGCCTGACGGAGGAACGAGGCTGCTGAAGGGGACGCGTCAGAGGTCACAGTGTGTGCTGCCGTGTGTGGGATCGTCTCGTCCTGCTGAGACAGCTGTGTGAACACACACTCGCTCTGTCCCTGTCCGTGTCCCTGCCCGTGTCCCTGCCCGTGTCCCTGCCCGTGTCCCTGCCCGTGTCCCTGCACGCCGGACATCAGCTCCGCCTCCAGGATTTCCTCCACGGCCTGGTCCAGACGCTGCTCCAGCTCGCAGTGAGACAGAGGCTCCCAGTCCGACTGCATCGCGTCCATCACGAGCCGTCCCGCCGCCACCGCCGCCCATCTCGCAGCCGTCTACACGTGGGATTTACACACAAGCAAAAATATTTCCTCACATTCCTGTACATTTCCATAAATTATATACAAACCTGGTGTGTTATCATCTGCAGAGCTTTAAGCAGGAACCAAGGAACACAAGAGAGAGAAAGAACCCTGCTCACAGCCGGCTGTGATGAGGAGTGAGAAGACAGACGTCATCTTCTGACGCAGCAATCCTGCTTTTTCTTTTCTTTTTATTTTTTTTTCAATTTCGGATGCAAATCCAATATCAAAAATTAGATACTCGCTCTGAGACATGAGACTTTTTTTCCCCTCAAATTCCTGCCCTTGACATTCCAAGTCAATACCCTGTGGCATTTCATCTGATATTATTTACTGATGAATTACTTCCACCTGCTCACTTTATGTTTCCGGGGTTGAGGGTGTGTTGTGGGTGAGCAAGGGCATGCTGGGATGTTCGATAAAAACTTCTATATTTTCAGCTGAAACAATATTTCTGTAATGTGTCATTTTCTCTCTTTGCTGTGAAGAACAGAACAAATAAAACGATCAGAACATCAGAGACGTGAGCATGAGCTCTGATTCTGACTCTGTTACTGCGTTATGGCGGAGGATCAGATGAGGAAACGTGTCGAGGATGATTCCGCTGCAGATCGCCGTATCAGAGCTGATATAACGGTGAGTAACAGATCATCCATCCTCATGAAGAGACAGACTGCCTCGTGTCACTGACTCCCGCAAAGGTCTTTCTGTTCCTGCACAAGCTGCAGTGAGATTACTGTGTAACATCAGAGCGCTAAAAAAAAAAATCACAAAACGCTGTAACATGTTACATCTTTATTTTTTAATGAACAGTGTACAGTTTTATTTCTTCAGGGCTCCTGCATTGGGACACTGTTATGGAGCTCTGCTTCTCTGAAATAAAAACATGTTTATTTCTCCAGTGATGAAATGAAAGAAGTGGTTCAACTCTGCCCCTATTGCTTCAGCATCGACAGTGTGTGTGTGTGTATAAGTCTTCCTGGAACATTACACCACATGACATGACTTTTTAATTCATGATTTTTTCCCCTTAACATGCTCCTTTTTTCTGGACAATTTTTAGGACATTTTGAGCTCAGAGTAACAAGTGAAACTAAAATTGTAAAAAACTTTAATGTTTATTTATTTCCTCTTTATTTGCTAAAAGCCTGGAACATTACATCACATGATATTTAACACCATAAACACCTCGGCATCTTTGCTTAAACACATAACCTAGTTACGCTAAGCGGTTTGTTATGCTAGCAGTTTGTTATGCTAGTGTTCTAGTTAGCTAGTTCTCGCTAACCAAATCAACCAGACTAGTTTATAAGCTGCAGAATTTCGTCTTTAATACATTTGTTCTGTACTTACCAGGTCTTTAGAGGTCATTTCTACCCTAAACCGGTTAACTTTCAGCTAAAACATCTCGCTACCTCGCTGCTGCTGCAGAAGGGGGCGTGGTTACACTTGGTGGGCGGGGTCACATGTGCTACATTAAGCGGATGATTGGTTGAAGAACACAGACCAGGAAAAAAGCGGGTGACGTCATTTTCATGCGCGACAACAGGTGATATTGTCGATGTGTAACAAGAGCACGTGTTAATATAATAAAATAACATACAGTGGCTTTAAATATTTAAGAAAATAGCTAAAATATATAATATATAAGAATAAAAATATATGGAAATAAATATGATAAACAAGAAAATATATACAATTTAAAATATATGAGGAAAAATGTATATGTATTTTGTAATTTAATGTGACAGGATAACTGAAATATTTCGCTTTTTGTGCATATTATTAACCATAATGCACTCATGCGGTGAAAATAAAGTATCTAATAAATTAATTAGAAATTTTTAAAAATGAATCTAATAAAAATCTTGTCGTATAAATTCACAACAGTTGTCTAACAATATATGTAGACCAATGGTTCATATAGACACACCAAAGTTGTGTTAAACTTATCATAAGGAATATTATTGAATTAATTTGGTACTTCTATGAGAAATTTAGTACACGGAAATGTTTTTATTTTGAAGACAGAAGTTCAGCAATAAAAACAAGATCAAAGCTGAAAAATAAGAAAGCTGTAAAATGTGTTCATGTGTGTAAACATTTTTATTTTTATTTAATGTCACCTTTCTTATGTTTATTTCTAGCTGTTGTATTGAATTCTTTCTTTCTCTCTCTCTCTCTCTCTTAAATGTACACCCTGGCTGTATTTGTAAAACATTAAAAAACTTTACACACTGCTCTTCTTTACAAACAGCCGAGACCTGTTTCTACTGTTCTATCACCTCAACTTCTGCTTTAATTAAAATGCATAAATTAACCCTCAGGTAGTTTGGGTCAAGATGACTCTTGTACACTATACAATCAAAAGTATGTGCACCCCTGACCTTCACACCCATATGTGCTTCTTCCCGAAAAGTTTGAAGCACACACTTGTATAGAACGTCTCTGTGTGCTGTAGCATTACAGTTTCCTTTCACTGGAACTAAGAGGCTGAAACCTGTTCCAGCATGACAATGCCCCTGTGCACAAAGCGAGCTCCATGAAGACATGGAGTGGAAGAACTCGAGTGTCCTGCACAGAGCCCTGACCTCAACCCCACTGAACACCTTTGGGATGAACTGGAACACCGACTGAACCCCAGACCTCCTCGACATCCCAACATCATCGCCTGACCTCACTAATGCTCTTGTAGCTGAATGAACACAAATCCCCACAGCCACGCTCCAACATCTAGTGGAAAGACTTCGCAGAAGAGTGGAGCTTATTATAACAGCAAACACACGGGGAATAAATCTGGAGTGAGACGTTCAATAAGCACATATGGGTGAGATGGTCAGGGGTGCACATACTTTATAGCCATATCGTGTATATCTATCTATCTATCTATCTAGGAAACATGACTCATGTATATTTATTAAAGGTACCACAAAGCTGAATATTTTAAATATATATATATATTCACAGTATGTATCTGTTTGGTTCTTTATGTGTTCCTATACTTAGCAGGATTCTATTTATTTATTTAATTTTTTAAGAGAGAGATACTACAGAGATGACTTTGAGGTCATTTTGCTGAGAGTAGCAACATGAAGTGAAAGTGTTCAAAATTAACCTGCGTTTGTAAATCTGAAGGAAAAAAAAAAGAAAAAAAAAAGTGATGTTAGTAATTTCCATTTCCTCCATCTCTTTATTTCTACTCCCAACTGCATGGGAAAAAAATCATTTGGGCTTCATAGTCAGCACTCACTTTAATACCAGATGAGCAGAAATAAATGCTACAGGAGGGTGTATTGCATTAATAATAATAATAATACTAATAATAATAGTAATAATAATAAACTGAGTAGTGAAGAGAACCAGAATTGTACAGATCACACTGCAGCACTTTGTTCATCAGGAGTTTCTTCTGTTTTTTTTTTTTTTATTTTTTATTTATTTGAACTGAAAGAGCAACGTGAGGAACGATTCTCACCACTGAGAGAAAGAGAGACGAGTTCGTCGAGTTCATTCTCAAAAACATCACACCGAGAGACACAGTTCTTGTTTTTGGGGTGAACATGTCAGCACTGGTTCAAACGCAAACCAAAAGTCACCTGTTCATACACTTTACGGCTCAAACAGAGACGCCTTGTTCTTTACGGGACTGCAGAATGTAAGGCAAGCCATTCCTTCACATGAACACACACACACACACACACACACACACATATCAAGCCCACACATTTACACTTCCCCTTTGGTTTAAATACAAAAAAAATGAGGGAACTGAACACAAGGACATGTTTTAGTTTTTTTTTTTTTTTTTTTTTTTTTTAAACTAACACTGGATAAATTACACACACACAAAAAACAATATGATCAGCATCAACAAAACCACACACACACACACACACACACACACACACACACACTATGAGAGGGGTAAATAAAAAATGATGTACAAAGTGGACGTGCAGCTCCACGAGACACACGTTTACGCCAAACTTGATCTTCCGTGCTCCGAAACACGCCTGATCCGACTCGACACCTAAATTATTAAGCCCTTCAGGAGTCGGCTCACGCGTGCTTCAGACTACACCGTTAATCCCACGCTCGACGGCCAAAATAACAAGATCATGAATATTATTAAAGATAATAAACACTCACACAGCACATACTGTTAATACAATTCGTCAACAGCGCCCCACACACACACACACACACACACACACCCCTCCACGTGATGTGGAACGTGAATTAAATAAAAAGTTATGGTTTTCATTAATCTGCCGTTTCCCCACCACCTCTACACGACCACTCTGACTGACGTGATGTACACACACACACACACACACACACACACACACACACACACACACACACCCGCTCAGACGTCCAAGGTTGCGAGGTGGAGGTTCGACGTTCGCGTTTAAACACACTGAGTGTGTGAAGGTCAGAGCGCAGATCGGCTAGAATTAAACATTTTTTTTCAGCATCACACAGAATCACGCTTCTTCTCGTCCATCACACACACTCATTCCTCAACACACACTTCCCTATCCAAGCACACACACACACACACACTCGGGATCCCCCTCCCACACACACGCCCACAGCCACGCCCGCAGCCACGCCCGGATCCCCGCGGGTTTCACTGCACAGCCTGCTCGTTGGCCGTGCTGCCCGAGTCCTGCGGCTTCATCACGTCCGGCAGCTCCGGGGGACTGGAGAACGCGTCCACACGCAGCGGCTCGAACGCATCGTCTGAGGAAAAACACACACACACGGATCAGGGATCAATTACTGACCACACCGTATACATCAGGATATCTGTGTTCACCATCAAGACAAAAAAAAGGAGAGAAACAGAAACTTCCTGCACTGAAATACGCGAGGTGGAATTTACTACAGCCAAAAAACGTTTTGAACAAAATGGAGTTTTATCCTTAGAGATCTTCAAATATATTTTTATATATATATATATATATATATATATATATATATATATATATATATATATATATATATATATATATAAAAGACATGGAAATTGTGTTTTTCTAAAAGTCTGAAAGTGTGATTTTAGAAAGCGAAACAGAAACCAGTCTAAGAAGAGCGCTTACACACTCTCGACGGACGAATGAAAGAGGTCAAGAGGTTAGAAAAAAGAACAGAAGTGAGAAAATGACTCAGCGATGAACATCATGAACATGAACATTACTGATGAATGGACGGTCGTTGCTATGGCAACAGTACATTCCATACAATAAATCGTTGCTAGAATGAGGACGTGACTCGAGACTCCGATAACGTCAGTAACGTCAGCTCGTTTTTTTTCCCCCACTTGAAAGATAATGTTAGAGGACTTGGGGGCGTTTCCTGAATTTGCATATTATTGAATATTCATAGATCACGTGAACTGACCGCTGATGCGGAAGGCCAGTCCCACTGTAGCCGGAGCCTGAGGTCTCGCCGTCTGGTTTGTGAATCCGCAGTCTCCCAGCGTCTTACTGTCTTCTAACAACATGTCATCCTGCAGAGAGAGAGAGAGAGAGAGAGAGAGAGAGAGAGAGAGAGAGAGAGAGAGATGCATGTTAGCAATGCGATCTAAACACTACATGCGTGCTGAAAATTGGTCGGCGCAAATTTAACCCAACATTATTATCTTTATTTGTCTTTATCAGACTGGTGCGTGACATCATACAAACAAGTGAACAAGAGATAGAAAAAAAGAAAGACAGGAAAAGAAAAGAGAGATAGAAAAAGAGAAAGAATGAACAAAAGAAAAAAGAAAAAAAACTCGTGAAAATAGCAGAAACAACAAGGAAATGAAAGAAAAAAGAAAGAAAGCGTAAGAACAAAAAGATAAAAGAGAGAAACAAAGATAGAAAGAAAGAACAAGTAACTGAACAAGAGGAAGAAAAAAGAAAGACAGATGTAAAAAGAAAGAGAAAAATGTAAGAACACATAGCTAAAAGACAGAAATAAAGAAAGAACAAAAGAAAGAGAAAAGGGAAAGAACAAGTAACTGAGCAAGAGGAAGAAAAAAGACAGAAGTGGTGTTGGTAGTGGAGGTGTGAGTGGTGGTGTGGGTAGTGTTGGTAGTGGAGGTGTGAGTGGTGGTGTGGGTAGTGTTGGTGGTGTGGGTAGTGTTGGTGGTGGGGTTGAAGCTGGTGGTGGTGTGGGTAGTGTTGGTGGTGGGGTTGAAGGTGGTGGTGGTGTGGGTAGTGTTGGTGGTGGGGTTGAAGGTGGTGGTGGTGTGGGTAGTGTTGGTGGTGGGGTTGAAGGTGGTGGTGGTGTGGGTAGTGTTGGTGGTGTGGGTAGTGTTGGTGGTGGGGTTGAAGCTGGTGGTGGTGTGGGTAGTGTTGGTGGTGGGGTTGAAGGTGGTGGTGGTGTGGGTAGTGTTGGTGGTGGGGTTGAAGGTGGTGGTGGTCTGGGTAGTGTTGGTGGTGGTGGTGTGGGTAGTGTTGGTAGTGGGGTTGAAGGTGGTGGTGGTGTGGGTAGTGTTGGTGGTGTGGGTAGTGTTGGTGGTGGTGGTGTGGGTAGTGTTGGTGGTGGGGTTGAAGGTGGTGGTGGTGTGGGTAGTGTTGGTGGTGGGGTTGAAGGTGGTGGTGGTCTGGGTAGTGTTGATGGTGGGGTTGAAGGTGGTGGTGGTGTAGGTAGTGTTGGTGGTGGGGTTGAAGGTGGTGGTGGTGTGGGTAGTGTTGGTGGTGGGGTTGAAGGTGGTGGTGGTGTGGGTAGTGTTGGTGGTGTGGGTAGTGTTGGTGGTGGGGTTGAAGGTGGTGGTGGTGTGGGTAGTGTTGGTGGTGGGGTTGAAGGTGGTGGTGGTGTGGGTAGTGTTGGTGGTGTGGGTAGTGTTGGTGGTGGGGTTGAAGCTGGTGGTGGTGTGGGTAGTGTTGGTGGTGGAGTTGAAGGTGGTGGTGGTGTGGGTAGTGTTGGTGGTGGGGTTGAAGGTGGTGGTGGTGTGGGTAGTGTTGGTGGTGGGGTTGAAGGTGGTGGTGGTGTGGGTAGTGTTGGTGGTGGGGTTGAAGGTGGTGGTGGTGTGGGTAGTGTTGGTGGTGGTGGTGTGGGTAGTGTTGGTGGTGGGGTTGAAGGTGGTGGTGGTGTGGGTAGTGTTGGTGGTGTGGGTAGTGTTGGTGGTGGGGTTGAAGGTGGTGGTGGTCTGGGTAGTGTTGGTGGTGTGGGTAGTGTTGGTGGTGGTGGTGTGGGTAGTGTTGGTGGTGGGGTTGAAGGTGGTGGTGGTGTGGGTAGTGTTGGTGGTGGAGGTTGAAGGTGGTGGTGGTGTGGGTAGTGTTGGTGGTGTGGGTAGTGTTGGTGGTGGGGTTGAAGGTGGTGGGGTTGAAGGTGGTGGTGGTGTGGGTAGTGTTGGTGGTGGGGTTGAAAGTGGTGGTGGTGTGGGTAGTGGTGTTGGTGTGGCGTTGGTAGTGGTGTTGGTGATGCAGGTGGTGGTGGTGTTGGTGTGGGTAGTGATGGGGGTGTTGGTGTTGGTGGTGGGGGTAGTGGTGTTGGTGTGGGTGAAGGTGGTGTTGGTGGGGGTAGTGGTGGTGGGGGTGCGGGTGGTGTTGGCGGTGGGGGTAGTGGTGGTGCGGATGGTGGGGGTGTGGGTGGTGCGGGGGGTGTTGGCGGTGGGGGTAGTGGTGGTGCGGATGGTGGGGGTGTGGGTGGTGCGGGGGGTGTTGGAGGTGGTGTTGGTGTGAGTGGTGGGGGTGAAGGTGGTGGTGGGGCGGGTGGTGTTGGTAGTGGGGGTGCGGGTGGTGTTGCTAGTGGGGGTAGTGGTGGTGCGGATGGTGGGGGTGTGGATGGTATTGGAGGTGGTGTTGGTGTGAAGTAACTTGACAGTGACAGGAGCGTAAAAGCTGAGCGTGTGTTTGAGTTGATCACGGTGCAGAAACTTCACCTTGTACAGTCTCTGGTCCTCGGGCGCTCTCTTCAGGATCCCCTCGACGATGCGCTTCAGCTCGTACACCGTGGTCGACTCCTTGGCGTCCGTGAAGATGGTGGTCTTGTGACGTCGGATCATCAGGAACACGTCCTGGGAGGAGAAAGACGAGAAGATCCGTCACTTTAATTCACACGAGAGGTGAAAGTGGAGCAGTGTGTGACGGTGTGAACAGTGACACCGCGTTTAATCTCAATTATTCACATTCATACGCAATACCGAAATCAGCTACAACTTTTACCTCGAATCTCACGATTACACTGACCGTTCCCACAGCAACAAGCTCCTCCCTCTCACTGGCTTCACTTCTAAAACACGTCATGATCTCACACGCAACGAATACGCAACTTCATTAACGCTTTACAAAAAGATTCGTAGACGATATTGAAATTCATTTTTAAAAATCTACAATTTCTACAATCTGGAGCATAACAAGGAAACTGAAGAAAAAAGAAAGACAGACAGAAACAAACAAAGAAAAAACAATAATGAAATAACTTTCTTCTTTTAGCTATTTCTTGAAGAAAGAAAGAAAGAAAGAGAAAGAAAGAAAGAAAGAAAAAGAAGGAAGGGCAAAAAACAAGAAAAAGGGAAGAAGAGCAAATAACTTAGAAAGAAAGACATGAAGAATGAAGAGAATAAAGAAAGTACGAGAAGAACTAAATGAAAGAAACAAGAAAGAACAGATAATTGAAAAAGGAGAAAGAGTGAAAGAAAGAATTCACTTCCAATCACTAGTGTGTGTGTGTGTGTGTGTGTGTGTGTGTGAGAATAAGCACATAAAAATAAAAGCGTAAATGCGCCAAGATTTAAATCTGATCTCAGACACATTTAGCCACGTTACACACGTGTACATTCATCTCTCTCTCTCTCTTTCCCTCATCTCTCTCTCTCTCTCCTCATCTCTCTGTCTTTCTTTCTCTCTCTCTCCCCATCTCTCTCTGTCTTTCTCTCTCTGTCTTTCTCTCTCTCTCTCCCCTCATTGCTGTCTTTCTCTCTCTCCTCATCTCTCTCTCTCTCTCCTCATCTCTCTGTCTTTCTTTCTCTCTCTCTCTCTCTCTCTCCCCATCTCTCTCTGTCTTTCTCTCTCTCTCCCCTCATCGCTCTGTCTTTCTCTCTCTCCTCATCTCTCCCCGTCTCTCTCTCTCTCTCCCCATCTCTCTGTCTTTCTCTCTCTCTCCCCTCATCTCTCTCTCTCTCCCCTCATCTCTCTCTCCCCTCATCTCTCTCTCCCCTCATCTCTCTCTCTCTCCCCTCATCTCTCTCTCCCCTCATCTCTCTCTCTCTCTCTCTCTCCTCATCTCTCCCTCTGTCTCTCTGTCTCTCTCTCTCTCCCCATCTCTCTGTCTTTCTCTCTCTCTCTCCCCATCTCTCTGTCTTTCTCTCTTTCTCTCTCTCTCCCCATCTCTCTCTGTCTTTCTCTCTCTCTCTCTCCTCATCTCTCTGTCTCTCTCTCCCCCCATCTCTCGCTCTGTCTCTCTCTCTCTCTCTCTCTCTCTCCCCCCCTCTCCCTCTGTCTCTCTCTCCCTCAGGACGCTGGTGTTTTAGGGAATGAGCTGATTTGCATATTAGCGTGTAACACAGTGATCAGATTTCCGTCTCAGATTTCATTGTGAATACATCTCTGCTTTCAAGAAAAGAAAAGAAAAGAAAAAAAAAAAAGAAAAGAAAAGACAAGAAAAGAAAAGAAAAGAAAAAAAAAGCTACCAGCCACTAAATCACACAGGCCGAGCTGGTCAAACTGGTCGACAGGAAATAGTTTGTGAATTAACTCAAGGACAGAATTAAAACATGACTCGCTCTCTCTCCTCCTCTCTCTCTCTCTCTCTCTCTCTCCCCATATCACGGTCTCTCTCTCCTCCTCTCTCTCTCTCTCCTCCATATCACTGTCTCTCTCTCCTTCTCTCTCCCCCTTATCACTGTCTCTCTCTCCTTCTCTCTCCTTCTCTCTCTCCCCCCCTTATCACTGTCTCTCTCTCCTTCTCTCTCTCCCCCCTTATCACTGTCTCTCTCTCCTTCTCTCTCTCTCCCCTATATCACTGCCTCTCGTTCCTTCTCTCCCCCCCCATCACTGTCTCTCTCTCCTTCTCTCCCCCCATCACCCTCTCTCTCCTTCTCTCTCTCCTTCTCTCTCTCCCCCCTTATCACTGTCTCTCTCTCCTTCTCTCTCTCCCCCCTTATCACTGTCTCTCACTCCTTCTCTCTCTCTCCCCCATATCACTGCCTCTCTTTCCTTCTCTCCCCCCCCATCACTGTCTCTCTCTCTCTCTCCCCCCCTTATCACTGTCTCTCTCTCCTTCTCTCTCTCTCTCTCTCCTCTCTCCCCCCCATATCACTGCCTCTCTTTCCTTCTCCCCCCCATCACTGTCTCTCTCTCCTTCTCTCTCTCTCCCCATATCACTGTCTCTCTCTCCTTCTCTCCCCCCGTCACTGTCTCTCTCTCCTTCTCTCTCTCCCCCCCTTATCACTGTCTCTCTCTCCTTCTCTCTCTCTCCCCCCTTATCACTGTCTCTCTCTCCTTCTCTCTCTCTCCCCCCCCCATATCACTGCCTCTCTTTCCTTCTCTCCCCCCCCATCACTGTCTCTCTCTCCTTCTCTCTCTCTCCCCATATCACTGTCTCTCTCTCCTTCTCTCTCTCCTTCTCTCTCTCCCCCCCTTATCACTGTCTCTCTCTCCTTCTCTCTCTCTCCCCATATCACTGTCTCTCTCTCCTTCTCTCTCTCTCCCCATATCACTGTCTCTCTCTCCTTCTCTCTCTCTCTCCCCATATCACTGTCTCTCTCTCCCTCTCTCTCCCCATATCACTGTCTCTCTCTCCTTCTCTCTCTCTCCCCATATCACTGTCTCTCTCTCCTTCTCTCTCTCCCCCCTTATCACCGTCTCTCTCTCCTTCTCTCTCTCTCCCCATATCACTGTCTCTCTCTCCTTCTCTCTCTCTCCCCATATCACTGTCTCTCTCTCCTTCTCTCTCTCCCCCCTTATCACTGTCTCTCTCTCCTTCTCTCTCTCTCTCTCTCTCTCTCTCTCCCCCATATCACTGCCTCTCTTTCCTTCTCTCCCCCCATCACTGTCTCTCTCTCCTTCTCTCTCTCCCCCCATCACTGTCTCTCTCTCCTTCTCTCTCTCTCCCCCATATCACTGCCTCTCTCTCCTTCTCTCTCTCTCCCCCTTATCACTGTCTCTCTTTCCTTCTCTCTCCCTCCCTCCTTTACAGTGTTCCTTTCTCTCTCTCTCTCACTGTCCCCTTCTCTCTTTCTCTCTCTCACTGTCCCCTTCTCTCTCTCTCTCTCTCTCACTGGCCCCTTCTCTCTTTCTCTCTTTCTCACTGTCCCCTTCTCTCTCTCTCTCTCTCTCTCTCTCACTGTCCCCTTCTCTCTCTCTCTCTCTCTCACTGTCCCCTTCTCTCTTTCTCACTGGCCCCTTCTCTCTTTCTCTCTTTCTCACTGGCCCCTTCTCTCTCTCTCTTTCTCACTGGCCCCTTCTCTCTCTCTCTTTCTCACTGTCCCCTTCTCTCTCTCTCTCTCTCTCTCTCTCTCACTGTCCCCTTCTCTCTCTCCTTCTCTCTCTCTCTCCTTCTCACTGGCCCCTTCTCTCTTTCTCTCTTTCTCACTGGCCCCTTCTCTCTCTCTCTCTTTCTCACTGGCCCCTTCTCTCTCTCTCTCTTTCTCACTGTCCTCTTCTCTCTCTTTCTCTCTCTCTTTCTCACTGGCCCCTTCTCTCTCTCTCTCCTTCTCACTGTCCCCTTCTCTCTCTCTCTTTCTCACTGTCCCCTTCTCTCTCTCTCTCCTTCTCACTGTCCCCTTCTCTCTCTCTCTCCTTCTCACTGTCCCCTTCTCTCTCTCTCTTTCTCACTGTCCCCTTCTCTCTCTCTCTTTCTCACTGTCCCCTTCTCTCTCTCTCTCCTTCTCACTGTCCCCTTCTCTCTCTCTCTCTCCTTCTCACTGCCCCTTCTCTCTCTCTCTCTCTCCTTCTCACTGTCCCCTTCTCTCTCTCTCTCTCTCCTTCTCACTGGCCCCTTCTCTCTCTTTCTCACTGTCCTCTTCTCTCTCTTTCTCTCTCTCTTTCTCACTGGCCCCTTCTCTCTCTCTCTCCTTCTCACTGTCCCCTTCTCTCTCTCTCTCCTTCTCACTGTCCCCTTCTCTCTCTCTCTTTCTCACTGTCCCCTTCTCTCTCTCTCTCCTTCTCACTGTCCCCTTCTCTCTCTCTCTCCTTCTCACTGTCCCCTTCTCTCTCTCTCTTTCTCACTGTCCCCTTCTCTCTCTCTCTTTCTCACTGTCCCCTTCTCTCTCTCTCTCCTTCTCACTGTCCCCTTCTCTCTCTCTCTCTCCTTCTCACTGCCCCTTCTCTCTCTCTCTCTCTCCTTCTCACTGTCCCCTTCTCTCTCTCTCTCTCTCCTTCTCACTGGCCCCTTCTCTCTCTCTCTCTCCTTCTCACTGTCCCCTTCTCTCTCTCTCTCCTTCTCACTGCCCCTTCTCTCTCTCTCTCTCCTTCTCCCTGTCCCCTTCTCTCTCTCCCTGTCCCCTTCTCTCTCTCCCTCTTTCTCACTGTCCCCTTCTCTCTCTCTCTCTTTCTCACTGTCCCCTTCTCTCTCTCTCTTTCTCACTGTCCCCTTCTCTCTCTCTCTCCTTCTCACTGTCCCCTTCTCTCTCTCTCTCTCCTTCTCACTGTCCCCTTCTCTCTCTCTCTCCTTCTCACTGTCCCCTTCTCTCTCTCTCTCTCCTTCTCACTGCCCCTTCTCTCTCTCTCTCTCTCCTTCTCACTGTCCCCTTCTCTCTCTCTCTCCTTCTCACTGCCCCTTCTCTCTCTCTCTCTCCTTCTCACTGTCCCCTTCTCTCTCTCCCTGTCCCCTTCTCTCTCTCCCTCTCTTTCTCACTGCCCCCTTCTCATTGTCTCTCTCTTTCCTTCTCACTGTCTCTCTTTCCTTCTCACTGTCTCTCTTTCCTTCTCACTGTCTCTCTTTCCTTCTCACTGTCTCTCTTTCCTTCTCACTGTCTCTCTCTTTCCTTCTCACTGTCTCTCTCTTTCCTTCTCACTGTCTCTCTCTTTCCTTCTCACTGTCTCTCTCTTTCCTTCTCACTGTCTCTCCCTGCCTTTCTCTCCTTCTCACTGCCTCTCTCTCAAAACCTCAGCTTATCACTTTAAAGAGAATCCAGAAAGTGTAAACTCCTCTGCACTGAACACTTTCCTTTGCTGGGAAACTTTACGAAACACTGTGACTGTTAAAAGGCGCTGACACTGGAGACTCCTTCCATGAACGTTTAAAAAGTGTCTCTTTACAGAAAACATCACCACATCAACGATAACACGTTTTACTTTGTTAAACAACACGTTTTTAAAATCCATTTATAATTAGTCTTAAATTACGTGGAGCGTTCGGCGTACGAGTCGCCGTGTCTGAGCCGTCACTATAGAAACGATAACGTATTAGAACGAACGCATTCGACGTGTTTGTTATACAGAAATAACACACTCCTTCTGTCCAATCAGATTTGAGAATTTTAAACAGTACTGTGGTGTAAAAACAGATAGACACGTGCAGGGATTAGAAACGTAAAACCAACAGAATTCTTTTCTGAAAGACTGCAAGCGTTCATTTAAACCGTGTTTAAGAGGTTAGGCTATTTTTCAGTTCCAGAAATTACCACTTAAACCAAAACATTTCCCAAAAGACCTAAATTCCTGTCCAGAATTCTTCACTTCCTGGCCGGAAACAGGAAGACGGGTTTCTGTAAACAGGATGAAGTCAGGAGAAAGAGACATTACGACCGCCTGATTAATCTGCTGCTGGCGTTCCGCGTGCTGCCGAATCAGCTCCATCCTCTGAAGGAGTGCTGCGGCGTACGTCCTGTCAGCTGGATTGGACTTGTTGTTCCAGCACATCCCACAGATACTCGATCGGATGGGAGATGTGAAGGATTTGAAAACCAGGGCAACACCTTGAGCTCTTCATCGTGTTCCTCAGATCATTCCCGAACCCTGTGTGCAGTGGGGCAGGGAGCGTGATCCTGTAGGGAATACTATGACCATGATGCGGTGTACCTGCTCTGCAACGATGTTCAGGTAGGAGGCACGTGTCTAACTGACGTCCATGTGAATGCTTGCAGAATATCAGAAGATCACACACCAGACCGTCACGCCCCAAAAGATCACGCCCCAGATCACAGAGCTCCATAAGATCACACTCCGGATGATCACATGCCAGAAGATCACACCACAGATCACAGAGCTCCATAAGATCACACTCCGGATGATCACGCCCCAGAGCGTCACGTCCCAGATCACAGAGCTCCATAAGATCACACTCCGGATGATCACGCCCCAGAGCGTCACGTCCCAGATCACAGAGCTCCATAAGATCACACTCCGGATGATCACGCCCCAGAGCGTCACGTCCCAGATCACAGAGCTCCATAAGATCACACTCCGGATGATCACGCCCCAGAAGATCATGCTCCAGACCACCGAGCTCCATAAGATCATACGCCAGAAGATCACGTGCCAGAAGATCACACCACAGATCACAGAGCTCCATAAGATCTCACTCCGGATGATCACGCCCCAGAGCGTCACGTTCCAGAAGATCACGCCCCAGAGCGTCACAGACTTATTCCTTTAGACTTATACTCTTATTCTCACAGTGCGTCCTGGTGCCGTCTCTTCCCCAGGTTCCCCAAAACCCTGCCCCTGATCTGTGGATTGTTCCTCTTCCCTCTTCAGACCCCTGCTGAGCCCACAAGCCTCGCCGTTTCACACATGCTCCGACCCGTCGCCATAACGAGTTAACCCGTAACTATTTAACCATTAACGAGTTTATCGATTTAACCCAGTTCTCCCGCATCCAACACGTCAACTACGAAAACCGACTGGTATGGTCAAAGTACACACACTCACTCACTCACACACTCACTCACACACACACTCACACACACACTCACACACTCACACACTCACACACTCACACACTCACACACTCACACACTCACACACTCACACACTCACTCACACACTCACGCACTCACTCACGCACTCACTCACGCACTCACTCACGCACTCACTCACTCACGCACTCACTCACACACTCACGCACTCACTCACGCACTCACTCACGCACTCACGCACGCACTCACGCACTCACGCACTCACTCACGCACGCACTCACGCACTCACTCACACACTCACACACGCACTCACGCACTCACTCACTCACTCACTCACTCACACACTCACTCACACACTCACACACTCACTCACTCACTCACACACTCACACACGCACTCACGCACTCACGCACTCACGCACTCACGCACGCACTCACGCACGCACTCACTCACGCACTCACTCACGCACTCACTCACTCACTCACTCACTCACTCACACACTCACTCACACACTCACTCACACACTCACTCACACACTCACACACACACTCACTCACACACACACTCACTCACACACACACTCACACACTCACTCACACACACACTCACGCACTCACTCACGCACACACTCACGCACTCACTCACGCACTCACTCACGCACTCACTCACGCACTCACTCACGCACGCACTCACGCACGCACTCACGCACTCACTCACGCACGCACTCACGCACTCACTCACACACTCACTCACACACTCACACACTCACACACTCACACACACACTCACACACTCACACACTCACACACGCACTCACGCACGCACTCACTCACGCACTCACTCACTCACACACTCACACACTCACTCACGCACTCACTCACTCACGCACTCACTCACTCACGCACTCACGCACTCACGCACTCACGCACTCACGCACTCACTCACGCACTCACGCACTCACGCACTCACGCACTCACGCACTCACACACTCACGCACTCACTCACGCACTCACTCACGCACTCACTCACGCACTCACTCACGCACTCACTCACGCACTCACTCACTCACTCACACACTCACTCACACACACACTCACACACTCACTCACACACACACTCACACACTCACTCACGCACTCACTCACGCACACACTCACGCACTCACTCACGCACTCACTCACGCACTCACTCACGCACGCACTCACGCACTCACTCACACACTCACTCACACACTCACTCACACACTCACTCACACACTCACACACTCACACACACACTCACACACTCACACACGCACTCACGCACTCACGCACTCACGCACTCACGCACGCACTCACTCACGCACTCACTCACTCACACACTCACTCACACACTCACACACTCACTCACTCACACACACACTCACACACACACTCACTCACTCACGCACTCACGCACTCACACACTCACGCACTCACACACTCACGCACTCACTCACGCACTCACTCACTCACACACTCACTCACGCACTCACTCACGCACTCACTCACGCACGCACTCACTCACTCACGCACGCACTCACGCACG